>NC_042961.1:62408424-62503478 GCF_901001165.1 Salmo trutta
TGGGAACAGTCTCTCCTGTATAGTGAATGGGAACACTCTCTCCTGTATAGTGAATGGGAACACTCTCTCCTGTATAGTGAATGGGAACACTCTCTCCTGTATAGTGAATGGGAACACTCTCTCCTGTATAGTGAATGGGAACAGTCTCTCCTGTATAGTGAATGGGAACACTCTCTCCTGTATAGTGAATGGGAACACTCTCTCCTGTATAGTGAATGGGAACACTCTCTCCTGTATAGTGAATGGGAACACTCTCTCCTGTATAGTGAATGGGAACAGGTCGGTCTCCTCCTCCATCATCAGTGACAAGTACAAGGTGGGGAAGATCATAGGGGACGGGAACTTTGCCGTTGTTAAGGACTGTGTAGAGAGGTAAGTACTAGATCACACACACACACACACACACACACACACACACACACACACACACACACACACACACACACACACTGGGTGTTTCTCAATATGCGTACTACCGTGCTTCGAGCAAATTGGAGCATAGGTCGGTGTATGAGTCCAAATCAAAGTATGTGAAATGGAACACTGAGGGCAGTTCTAAGATGAAATGGAACACTGAGGGCAGTTCTAAGATGAAATGGAACACTGAGGGCAGTTCTAAGATGAAATGGAACACTGAGGGCAGTTCTAAGATGAAATGGAACACTGAGGGCAGTTCTAAGATGCGTACTTCGTTTGTACACATTTCGAAGCATATATCGATGCGCGTTTCAACTGAAATATTCCCAGAATTGTTGACGTAATGTGACGCAAACACGCAAACAATGAGCTGAAGAGAGAGAAAATTAACTCCGACTTCGGAATGAAAAGTTGCCCATTCACATCTCACATGTTGCCTGAATACAATATTGTATCTTAAAAACGTTAATAAATACATACCTTGTTAATGTTACAATGTTTAACTGCCTGGAATACCCACTGTAGTGTCGTAGATCACAGGCTAACTGACGAAAATAATTGGTAGATAGCTAGCTACACACAAAGAATTTGTAGCTAATGTTGGCCATCTACCTTGCATAACAACATCATTTTTTTACATGTAAAACTTAGCTGGCTAGCTAGGTTAATATTCACATATAGGTAGTTGCTAATTATGAAGTAAAACGTTAGCATTTTGCTTTATGTAGCTATCTTGTTTTGTCTGTATTGGTCAAAGGTCACATTAATGCGGTAACATGGAGTGCTTCTCAAATGGAACATTTTCTGTGTTCTCCACACTCTTGTCCTCACGAGAACATACACAAGAGAACGTCCTCAGAGAACGTCCTCAGAGAATGTCCTCAGAGCATGAGTGTGTGGAGCACAGTAGTATGCATAATTGAGAAACACCCACTGTACTTGATTGATTGATTGATTGATTGATTGACTCGTCGACAGGTCGACAGGACAGGAGTTTGCTCTGAAGATTATCGACAAAGCTCGTTGCTGTGGGAAGGTACTGACACAACTTATGTACTGATCAGATTGATTGATTGACTGATTTTATGTATTGATATACAGTACCAGTCAAAAGTTTGGACACACCTACTCCTCCAATGGGTTTTTCTTTATTTTTACTGTTTTCTACATTGTAGAATAATAGTGAAGACATCAACACTATGAAATAACACATATGGAATCATGTAATAACCAAAAAAAGTGTTAAACAAATATATAAATATATTTTAGATTCTTAAAAAGTAGCCACCCTTTGCCTTGATGACAGCTTTGCACACTCTTGGCATTCTCTCAACCAGCTTCATGAGGAATGCTTTTCCAACAGTCTTGAAGGAGTTCCCACATATGCTGAGCACTTGTTGGCTGCTTTTCCTTCACTCTGCGGTCCGACTCATCCCAAACCATCTCAATTGGGTTGAGGTTGGTTGATTGTGGAGGTCAGGTCATCTGATGAAGCACTCCATCACTCTTCTTGGTCAAATAGCCCTTACACAGCCTGGAGTTGTGTTTTGGGTCATTGTCCTATTGAAAAACAAATGATAGTCCCAATAAGCCCAAACCAGATGGGATGGCGTATCGCTGCAGAATGCTGTGGTAGCCATGCTGGTTAAATGTGCATTGAATTCTAAATAAATCACTGACAGTGTCACCAGCAAAGCACCATCACACCTCCTCCTCCATGCTTCACGGTGGGAACCACACATGCAGAGATCATCCGTTCACCTACTGTGCATCTCACAAAGACACGGCGGTTGAAACCAAAAATCGCAAAATTAGACCAAAGGACAGATTTCCACCGGTCTAATGTCCATTGCTCGTGGTTCATGGCCCAAGCAAGTCTCTTGTTCTGATTGGTGTCCTTTAGTAGTGGTTTCTTTGCAGCAATTCGACCATGAAGACCTGATTCACGCAGTCTCCTCTGAACAGTTGATGTTGAGATGTGTCTGTTACTTGAACTCTGTGAAGCATTTATTTGGGCTGCAATCTGAGGTGCAGTTAACGCTAATGAACTTATTGGCTCAAACGCATTAAGAAGGAAAGAAATTCCACAAAATAACAAAATAACTTTTAACAAGGCACACCTGTTAATTGAAATGCATTCCAGGTGACTACCTCATGCAGCTGGTTGAGATAATGCCAAGAGTGTGCAAAGCTTTCATCAAGACAAAGGCTGGCTACTTTGAAGAATCTCAAATATAAAATATATTTTCATTTGTTCAACACGTTTTTGATTCCACTAATACATGATTCCATATATGGTATTTCATTGTTTTTAATATTTTCACTATTATTGTACAATGTAGAAAATAGTAAAAAAATAAAGAAAAACCCTTGAATGAGTTGGTGTGTCCAAACTGTTAATTGGTACTGTGTGTATTGATCAGGAGCACCTGATAGAGAACGAGGTGGCGGTGTTGCGGAGGGTCAGACACCCCAGCATCATACAGCTGATTGAGGTCGACGACACACCCACAGAACTCTACCTGGTCATGGAATTGGTCAAGGTACGCTCAATTACTTAAAGCGGCAATCAGCAGTCGAAACAATAACGAAGCGTCTCTCCGCCCCTGTTTTGGTTTAAAAAAAGCTGAGGGATTTGGGGCTGGAGAAAATGTAACCCTTTAAGTTAACAGTCAGACTGACCATCCATGACATCAACATTATGGTGTTAATCCTGTTTTGAGGCTGTACAGTGTTGGTTTACATTTACTTTGTTTACAAACATTAGAGAGTAAAACAAGGTTCTGATGGGGTGTGACTGTTGGACTGAGGCATTTAAAGAGATAATCAATGAGAGGCTTTTAGTAAGAGATAATCAATGAGAGGCTTTTAGTAAGAGATAATCAATGAGATGCTTTTAGTAAGGGATAATCAATGAGAGGCTTTTAGTAAGGGATATGTTTGTGTGTGTGTTCGTGTGTATGTATGTGTGTGTGTGTGTGTGTGTGTGTGTTCGTATGTATGTGTGTGTTCGTATGTATGTGTGTGTGTGTGTGTTTCGTGTGTGTGTGTGTGTTCGTGCGTGTGTACGTGTGTGTCCGTATGTGTGTGTGTGTGTGTGTGTGTGTGTGTGTGTGTGTGTGTGTGTGTGTGTGTGTGTGTGTGTGTGTGTGTGTGTACAGTACACTGACCTGTGTCTGTTGATGTTATCTCTCTGCAGGGTGGAGATTTGTTTGATGCCATCACATGTTCTACTAAATACACAGAGAGAGATGCCAGCGCCATGATCTTCAACTTGGCGGGAGCTATTCAATACCTACACCGTATGGATATAGTCCACAGAGACATCAAACCTGAAAACCTGCTGGTATATAAACCCTCACATACACACCTACAACAGGAACAGGGTTGGAGTTTAAACCTACAGGAGGGTATCTCTCCAGGAACAGGGTTGGAGTTAAAACCTACAGGAGGTTATCTCTCCAGGAACAGGGTTGGAGTTAAAACCTACAGGAGGGTGTCTCTCCAGGAACAGGGTTGGAGTTAAAACCTACAGGAGGTTATCTCTCCAGGAACAGGGTTGGAGTTAAAACCTACAGGAGGGTCTCTCTCCAGGAACAGGGTTGGAGTTAACCTCTCTCGTTTGCGTCCCACCCTAGTCAACAGCCAGTGGAATCCCGTGGCGCGATATTCAAATACCTTAGAAATGCTATTACTTCAATTTCTCAAACATATAACTATTTTACACCATTTTAAAGACAAGACTCTCGTTAATCTAACCACACTGTCCGATTTCAAAAACGCTTTACAACGAAAGCAAAACATTAGATTATGTCAGCAGAGTACCCAGCCAGAAATAATCAGACACCCATTTTTCAAGCTAGCATATAATGTCACAAAAACCAAAACCACAGCTAAATGCAGCACTAACCTTTGATGATCTTCATCAGATGACACTCATAGGACATTATGTTATACAATACATGCATGTTTTGTTCAATCAAGTTCATATTTATATCAAAAACCAGCTTTTTACATTAGCATGTGACTAGCATGTGACTAGCATTCCCACCGAACACTTCCGGTGAATTTACTAAATTACTCACGATAAACGTTCACAAAAAAACATAACAATTATTTTAAGAATTATAGATACAGAACTCCTTTATGCAATCGCGGAGTCCGATTTTAAAATAGCTTTTCGGTGAAAGCACATTTTGCAATATTCTGAGTAGATAGCCCGGCCATCACAGGCTAGCTATTTTGACACCCACCAAGTTTGGTACTCACCAAACTCAGATTTACTATAAGAAAAATTGGATTACCTTTGCTGTTCTTCGTCAGAATGCACTCCCAGGACTTCTACTTCAATAACAAATATTGGTTTGGTTCCAAATAATCCATAGTTATATCCAAATAGCGGCGTTTTGTTCGTGCGTTCAAGACACTATCGCGCCCGGCGCGTTTCGAGACAAAAAAAATCTAAATATTGCATTACCGTACTTCGAAGCATGTCAAACGCTGTTTAAAATCAATTTTTATGCGATTTTTCTCGTAAAAAAGCGATAATATTCCGACCGGGAGTCGTTGTTTTCGTTCAAAGACTGAAAATGTAAACATGGAGTCGTCTCGTGCACGCGCGCACCAGTCTCATTGTTCTCAGATCGACCACTTACCAAATGCGCTACTGTTTTTCAGCCATGGGCTGCAAAGTCATCATTCAACGTTCTGGCGCCTTCTGAGAGCCTATGGGAGCGTTAGAAAATGTCCCGTTACAGCAGAGATCCCCTGTTTTGGATAGAGATGACAAAGAAGGCCAAGAAATGGTCAGAGAGAGCGCTTCCTGTTTGGAATCTTCTCAGGTTTTGGCCTGCCAAATGAGTTCTGTTATACTCACAGACACCATTCAAACAGTTTTAGAAACTTTAGGCTATTTTCTATCCAAATCAAACAATTATATGCATATTCTAGTTACTGGGCAGGAGTACTAACCAGATTAAATCGGGTACGTTTTTTATCCGGCCGTGCAAATACTGCCCCCTAGCCCCAACAGGTTAAAACCTCCAGGAGGGTATCTTTTACATTACACTTTAGTCATGTATATCAACCTGTCTCCTTTCTTGCCCTGTGACCTCCAGGTGTGTGAATACCTGGATGGGACCAAGTCGTTGAAGCTCGGTGATTTTGGTCTGGCTACAGTCGTAGAGGGACCGCTGTATACAGTCTGTGGAACGCCCACATATGTAGCTCCAGAGATCATCGCTGAGACCGGGTAAGAGGTGTGTGTGTGTGTTAGGGTGTGTGTGTGTGTTAGTGTGTGTGTGTGTGTGTGTGTGTGTGTGTGTGTGTGTGTGTGTGTGTAGAGACCATCTCGGAGACCTGATAAGAGGAGTGTGTGTTTGTGTTTGTCCACTTCTCTCAGCTCTTTCCTCACACCTAAAAAAACCTCTCCCCTCGTCTGCAACTTTTCCACAGGTTGTTGCCGTACATAAAATCAGAATGTACTGATATATTTCCCACCTTTGTGAGTGTAGTTGTGGTTTTATTTTCCACCCTTAGTTGAATGAACGAACTGTAAGTCGCTCTGGATTAACCAATAGGAGACCATGAATCTGACGATATCTCCCAGGATCCTTCAATTCAAAGTCCCATTAACCAGCTCTGTAAACGTTTGTCAAAATACGTTCGTTACTCCCAACAATATGGAGCAACTATCGTCATTACTGCCGTTATGCATGGTGCTGCTGCTGGATCGGGCCGACCTGTCCTGCTGCTGGATCGGGCCTGTCCTGCTGCTGGATCGGGCCTGTCCTGCTGCTGGATCGGGCCGACCTGTGCTTGGCAGTAATGAGTAATTTTATTGGAAGTGCCGAATAGGGATTTGGCGCATTCGCACTTGGTCAAAAACAATAGATAATTTTTATTTAGACGTTTGTGGAAGTACATACCAGCAGCAGCACCGACAGGACAGGTCGCCCCGATCCAGCAGCAGGACAGGTCGCCCCGATCCAGCAGCAGGACAGGTAGGCCCGATCCAGCAGCAGGACAGGTCGGCCCGATCCAGCAGCAGGACAGGTCGGCCCGATCCAGCAGCAGGACAGGTCGGCCCGATCCAGCAGCAGGACCATGCGTAACGGCAGTAATGACGATAGTTGCTCTGAGAAACTCCATATTGTGTGGAGTACCGGATGTATTTTGACAAACGTTTACAGAGCTGGTTAATGGGACTTTGAAGTGAAGGATCCTGGGAGATATCGTCAGATTCATGTTCTTCTCAAGCCCAGGTACTGATTCAGATAGAAGATGGTTTTATGTGGAATAATGAGGTTGTCATCTTACCTGTGTGTGTTGCTAGGTACGGTCTGAAGGTGGATATCTGGGCTGCAGGAGTTATCGCCTACATCCTATTGTGTGGGTTCCCCCCGTTCCGCAGGTGAGTTCCACTGTGTTCACCAGTACCTTCACCAGTATGTTCACCAGTACGTTCACCAGTACATTAGTACGTTCACCAGTACCTTCACCAGTATGTTCACCAGTATGTTCACCAGTACGTTCACCAGTACATTAGTACGTTCACCAGTACGTTCACCAGTACGTTCACCAGTACATTAGTACGTTCACCAGTACGTTCACCAGTACGTTCACCAGTATGTTCACCAGTACGTTCACCAGTACGTTCACCAGTACCTTCACCAGCACGTTCACCAGTACATTAGCACGTTCACCAGTATGTTCACCAGTACGTTCACCAGCGCGTTCACCAGTACATTAGCACGTTCACCAGTATGTTCACCAGTACGTTCACCAGCGCGTTCACCAGTACATTAGCACGTTCACCAGTATGTTCACCAGTACGTTCACCAGTACGTTCACCAGTACATTAGCACGTTCACCAGTACGTTCACCAGTACATTAGCACGTTCACCAGTATGTTCACCAGTACGTTCACCAGTACGTTCACCAGTACATTAGCACGTTCACCAGTACGTTCACCAGTACGTTCACCAGTACATTAGCACGTTCACCAGCACGTTCACCAGTACGTTCACCAGTACCTTCACCAGTATGTTCACCAGTATGTTCACCAGTATGTTCACCAGTACGTTCACCAGTACGTTCACCAGTACGTTCACCAGTACCTTCACCAATACGTTCACCAGTACGTTCACCAGTACCTTCACCAGTATGTTCACCAGTATGTTCACCAGTACGTTCACCAGTACGTTTACCAGTACGTTCACCAGTACCTTCACCAGTATGTTCACCAGTACGTTCACCAGTATGTTCACCAGCACGTTCACCAGTACGTTCACCAGTACATTAGTACGTTCACCAGTACGTTCACCAGCGCGTTCACCAGTACATTAGCACGTTCACCAGTACGTTCACCAGTACGTTCACCAGCACGTTCACCAGTACGTTCACCAGCACGTTCACCAGTACGTTCACCAGTACGTTCACCAGTATGTTCACCAGTACGTTCACCAGTACGTTCACCAGCACGTTCACCAGTACGTTCACCAGTACGTTCACCAGTACCTTCACCAGTATGTTCACCAGTACGTTCACCAGTATGTTCACCAGCACGTTCACCAGTACGTTCACCAGTACATTAGCACGTTCACCAGTACGTTCACCAGTACGTTCACCAGCACGTTCACCAGTACGTTCACCAGCACGTTCACCAGTACGTTCACCAGTACGTTCACCAGTATGTTCACCAGTACGTTCACCAGTACGTTCACCAGCACGTTCACCAGTACGTTCACCAGTACGTTCACCAGTACCTTCACCAGTATGTTCACCAGTACGTTCACCAGTATGTTCACCAGCACGTTCACCAGTACGTTCACCAGTACATTAGTACGTTCACCAGTACGTTCACCAGTACGTTCACCAGTACATTCACCAGTACGTTAGTACGTTCACCAGTACGTTCACCAGTACGTTCACCAGTATGTTCACCAGTACGTTCACCAGCACGTTCACCAGTACGTTCACCAGTACGTTCACCAGTACGTTCACCAGTACGTTCACCAGCGCGTTCACCAGTACATTAGCACGTTCACCAGCACGTTCACCAGTTTAAACATTATGACTGTGTATACTCAGTTTCACTCCTCTCCTACAGTGAGAATAACATCCAGGAGGAGTTGTTTGACCAGATACTCAGGGGGAAGCTGGAATTCCCTTCCCCAGACTGGGACACAGTCAGCCTGCCGGCCAAGGTAGGAGCCTGGGGGTTAGATAGATAGATGGTATAACATTAGATATATGGTACAACATTAGATAGATGGTATAACAGTAGATAGATGGTATAACAGTAGATAGATGGTATAACAGTAGATAGATGGTATAACATTAGATAGATAGATGGTATAACATTAGATAGATAGATGGTATAACATTAGATAGATGGTATAACAGTAGATAGATGGTATAACTGTAGATAGATGGTATAACATTAGATAGATGGTATAACATTAGATAGATGGTATAACATTAGATAGATGGTATAACAGTAGATAGATGGTATAACAGTAGATAGATGGTATAACATTAGATAGATAGATGGTATAACATTAGATAGATGGTATAACAGTAGATAGATGGTATAACAGTAGATAGATGGTATAACAGTAGATAGATGGTATAACATTAGATAGATGGTATAACATTAGATAGATGGTACAACAGTAGATAGATAGATGGTATAACAGTAGATAGATAGATGGTATAACATTAGATAGATAGATGGTATAACAGTAGATAGATAGATGGTATAACATTAGATAGATAGATGGTATAACAGTAGATAGATGGTATAACAGTAGATAGATGGTATAACAGTAGATAGATGGTATAACATTAGATAGATAGATGGTATAACATTAGATAGATGGTATAACAGTAGATAGATGGTATAACATTAGATAGATGGTATAACAGTAGATAGATGGTATAACATTAGATAGATAGATGGTATAACAGTAGATAGATGGTATAACAGTAGATAGATGGTATAACATTAGATAGATGGTATAACATTAGATAGATAGATGGTATAACATTAGATAGATGGTATAACAGTAGATAGATGGTATAACAGTAGATAGATGGTATAACATTAGATAGATAGATGGTATAACATTAGATAGATAGATGGTATAACAGTAGATAGATAGATGGTATAACATTAGATAGATCGATGGTATAACATTAGATAGATGGTATAACAGTAGATAGATGGTATAACAGTAGATAGATGGTATAACATTAGATAGATGGTATAACATTAGATAGATGGTATAACATTAGATAGATGGTATAACAGTAGATAGATGGTATAACAGTAGATAGATGGTATAACATTAGATAGATGGATGGTATAACAGTAGATAGATGGTATAACAGTAGATAGATGGTATAACATTAGATAGATGGTATAACAGTAGATAGATGGTATAACATTAGATAGATAGATGGTATAACATTAGATAGATGGTATAACAGTAGATAGATGGTATAACATTAGATAGATAGATGGTATAACATTAGATAGATGGTATAACATTAGATAGATAGATGGTATAACATTAGATAGATGGTATAACAGTAGATAGATGGTATAACAGTAGATAGATAGATGGTATAACAGTAGATAGATAGATGGTACAACATTAGATAGATGGTATAACAGTAGATAGATGGTATAACATTAGATAGATAGATGGTATAACATTAGATAGATGGTATAACAGTAGATAGATGGTATAACAGTAGATAGATGGTATAACAGTAGATAGATGGTATAACAGTAGATAGATGGTATAACATTAGATAGATGGTATAACATTAGATAGATAGATGGTATAACAGTAGATAGATGGTATAACAGTAGATAGATAGATGGTATAACAGTAGATAGATGGTATAACAGTAGATAGATGGTATAACATTAGATAGATAGATGGTATAACATTAGATAGAAGGTATAACAGTAGATAGATAGATGGTATAATATTAGATAGATATATGGTATAACAGTAGATAGATGGTATAACATTAGATAGATAGATGGTATAATATTAGATAGATGGTATAACAGTAGATAGATGGATGGTATAACAGTAGATAGATGGATGGTATAACATTAGATAGATGGTATAACAGTAGATAGTTGGTATAACATTAGATAGATGGTATAACAGTAGATAGATGGATGGTATAACATTAGATAGATGGTATAACATTAGATAGATGGTATAACATTAGATAGATAGATGGTATAACAGTAGATAGATAGATGGTATAACATTAGATAGATAGATGGTATAACAGTAGATAGATGGTATAACAGTAGATAGATAGATGGTATAACATTAGATAGATGGTATAACAGTAGATAGATGGTATAACAGTAGATAGATGGATGGTATAACATTAGATAGATGGTATAACATTAGATAGATAGATGGTATAACATTAGATAGATGGTATAACATTAGATAGATGGTATAACAGTAGATAGATGGTATAACAGTAGATAGATGGTATAACAGTAGATAGATGGTATAACATTAGATAGATGGTATAACATTAGATAGATGGATGGTATAACATTAGATAGATGGTATAACATTAGATAGATGGTATAACAGTAGATAGATGGATGGTATAACAGTAGATAGATGGATGGTATAACATTAGATAGATGGTATAACAGTAGATAGTTGGTATAACATTAGATAGATGGTATAACAGTAGATAGATGGATGGTATAACATTAGATAGATGGTATAACATTAGATAGATGGTATAACAGTAGATAGATGGTATAACAGTAGATAGATGGTATAACATTAGATAGATGGTATAACATTAGATAGATGGTATAACATTAGATAGATGGTATAACAGTAGATAGATGGATGGTATAACATTAGATAGATGGTATAACATTTGATAGATAGATGGTATAACAGTAGATAGATGGTATAACAGTAGATAGATGGTATAATATTAGATAGATGGTATAACATTAGATAGATGGTATAACATTAGATAGATGGTATAACATTAGATAGATGGTATAACATTTGATAGATAGATGGTATAACAGTAGATAGATGGTATAACATTTGATAGATAGATGGTATAACATTAGATAGATAGATGGTATAACAGTAGATAGATAGATGGTATAACAGTAGATAGATAGATGGTATAACATTAGATAGATGGTATAACAGTAGATAGATGGTATAACATTAGATAGATAGATGGTATAACATTAGATAGATAGATGGTATAACAGTAGATAGATGGTATAACATTAGATAGATAGATGGTATAACATTAGATAGATAGATGGTATAACAGTAGATAGATAGATGGTATAACAGTAGATAGATGGTATAACATTAGATAGATGGTATAACATTAGATAGATGGTATAACATTAGGTAGATGGTATAACAGTATATAGATGGTATAATATTAGATAGATGGTATAACAGTAGATAGATAGATGGTATAACAGTAGATAGATGGTCTAACATTAGATAGATAGATGGTATAACAGTAGATAGATGGTATAACAGTAGATAGATGGATGGTATAACATTAGATAGATGGTATAACAGTAGATAGATGGTATAACAGTAGATAGATGGTATAACAGTAGATAGATGGTATAACATTAGATAGATGGTATAACAGTAGATAGATGGTATAACAGTAGATAGATGGTATAATATTAGATAGATGGTATAACATTAGATAGATGGTATAACATTAGATAGATGGTATAACATTTGATAGATAGATGGTATAACAGTAGATAGATGGTATAACAGTAGATAGATGGTATAACATTTGATAGATAGATGGTATAACATTAGATAGATAGATGGTATAACAGTAGATAGATAGATGGTATAACATTAGATAGATGGTATAACATTAGATAGATGGTATAACAGTAGATAGATGGTATAACATTAGATAGATAGATGGTATAACAGTAGATAGATGGTATAACATTAGATAGATAGATGGTATAACATTAGATAGATAGATGGTATAACAGTAGATAGATGGTATAACAGTAGATAGATGGTATAACATTAGATAGATGGTATAACATTAGGTAGATGGTATAACAGTATATAGATGGTACACTGCACCACGTAGTGTAGTGGAACACAAATATACGCAGTTCAGAAATAGCCCTTGAAAACATAGCTTCAACGTTGCATACTGACTGTCACATGACGTCTTTCCTAGATGCTGATTGGTGAGATGCTGCAGGTGAACGCGGACATTCGTTATTCAGCAGAGGAGGTCCTCTCACACCCCTGGGTTACGGTAGGCCCCCCCCCACACACACACACACACGTAAAACTCCGCAACGTCCTCTACCCTCATCTGAATAAATGTGTGTGTGTGTGTTTTGCAGGACGAGGCCACTCTAGAGAGCAGAAACGTGAACACAGAGACATTATCGTCAGCTACGGTGACCCCTGACCTTCCAGTGACCCCTACAACCCCGACAGCGACCTTTGACCCTATGACCCCGGCAGCACAGAGTAGCCCCGCCCACAACAACACTACTAATCCCAACACTAAATCTGTTACCTCTGCTGAGGACACGTCCCTTTTCAGCCCCTAGGCAAGGGATGGGCAACTTTGAATGGGGGTGGGGCCCACCAAAAATCTTAACTCATCACGAGGGGCCGCGGTGGCTCGTGGGTAGAGTGAAGATTTAGCAATTTTATAACTCATTTCCTGCAATTCTACACATTTTGCCATGTGGGTGGAGAGAAATGTTTGCAGTTTTTAATATGATATCTGAAGGAGAGTGACAAACAAAATCAATGGGAGCCCATAATTAGACTAATTAACATAATTACACCATGAATCCTACCAGTTTAGATAGCTGGCAGATAGACTAATTAACATAATTACACCATGATTCCTACCAGTTTAGATAGCTGGCAGATAGACTAATTAACATAATTACACCATGATTCCTACCAGTTTAGATAGCTGGCTAAACTAATTAACATAATTAGACTTTGATTCCTACCAGTTTAGATAGCTGGCAGAGAGACTAATTAACATAATTACACCATGATTCCTACCAGTTTAGATAGCTGGCAGATAGACTAATTAACATAATTACACCATGATTCCTACCAGTTTAGATAGCTGGCAGATAGACTAATTAACATAATTACACCATGATTCCTACCAGTTTAGATAGCTGGCTAGGCTAATTAACATAATTACACCATGATTCCTACCAGTTTAGATAGCTGGCAGATAGACTAATTAGCATAATTACACCATGATTCCTACCAGTTTAGATAGCTGGCAGATAGACTAATTAACATAATTACACCATGATTCCTACCAGTTTAGATAGCTGGCTAGGCTAATTAACATAATTACACCATGATTCCTACCAGTTTAGATAGCTGGCAGATAGACTAATTAGCATAATTACACCATGATTCCTACCAGTTTAGATAGCTGGCAGATAGACTAATTAACATAATTACACCATGATTCCTACCAGTTTAGATAGCTGGCAGAGAGACTAATTAACATAATTACACCATGATTCCTACCAGTTTAGATAGCTGACAGATAGACTAATTAACATAATTACACCATGATTCCTACCAGTTTAGATACAGTGGGGGAAAAAAAGTATTTGATCCCCTGCTGATTTTGTACGTTTGCCCACTTACAAAGAAATGATCAGTCTATAATTTTAATAGTAGGTTTATTTGAACAGTGAGAGACAGAATAACAACAAAAAAATCCAGAAAAACGTATGTCAAAAATGTTATAAAATGATTTGCATTTTAATGAGGGAAATAAGTATTTGACCCCACTGCAAAACATGACTTAGTACTTGGTGGCAAAACCCTTGTTGGCAATCACAGAGGTCAGACGTTTCTTGTAGTTGGCCACCAGGTTTGCACACATCTCAGGAGGGACTTTGTCCCACTCCTCTTTGCAGATCTTCTCCAAGTCATTAAGGTTTCGAGGCTGACGTTTGGCAACTCGAACCTTCAGCTCCCTCCACAGATTTTCTATGGGATTAAGGTCTGGAGACTGGCTAGGCCACTCCAGGACCTTAATGTGCTTCTTCTTGAGCCACTCCTTTGTTGCCTTGGCCGTGTGTTTTGGGTCATTGTCATGCTGGAATACTCATCCACGACCCATTTTCAATGCCCTGGCTGAGGGAAGGAGGTTCTCACCCAAGATTTGACGGTACATGGCCCCGTCCATTGTCCCTTTGATGCGGTGAAGTTGTCCTGGCCCCTTAGCAGACAAACACCCCCAAAGCATAATGTTTCCACCTCCATGTTTGACGGTGGAGATGGTGTTCTTGGGGTCATAGGCATCATTCCTCCTCCTCCAAACACGGCGAGTTGAGTTGATGTCAAAGAGCTCCATTTTGGTCTCATCTGACCACAACACTTTCACCAGTTGTCCTCTGAGTCATTCAGATGTTCATTGGCAAACTTCAGACGGGCATGTATATGTATTCTTGAGCAGGGGTCACCTTGCGGGCGCTGCAGGATTTCAGTCCTTCACGGCTTAGTGTGTTACCAATTGTTTTCTTGGTGACTATGGTCCCAGCTGCCTTGAGATCATTGACAAGGTCCTCCCGTGTAGTTGGCTGATTCCTCACCGTTCTCATGATCATTGCAACCCCACGAGGTGAGATCTTGCATGGAGCCCCAGGCCGAGGGATATTGACAGTTCTTTTGTGTTTCTTCCATTTGTGAATAATCGCACCAACTGTTGTCAACTTCTCACCAAGCTGCTGGCGATGGTCTTGTAGCCCATTCCAGCCTTGTGTAGGTCTACAATCTTGTCCCTGACATCCTTGGAGAGCTCTTTGGTCTTGGCCATGGTGGAGAGTTTGGGATCTGATTGATTGAGTGCTTCTGTGGACAGGTGTCTTTTATACAGATAACAAACTGAGATTAGGAGCACTCCCTTTAACAGTGTGCTCCTAATCTCAGCTCGTTACCTGTATAAAAGACACCTGGGAGCCAGAAATCTTTCTGATTGAGAGGGGGTCAAATACTTATTTCCCTCATTAAAATGCAAATCAATTTATAACATTTTTGATGTGCGTTTTTCTGGATATTTTTGTTGTTATTCTGTCTCTCACTGTTCAAATAAACCTACCATTAAAATTATAGACTGATCCTTTCTTTGTTAGTGGGCAAACGTACAAAATCAGCAGGGGATCAAATACTTTTCCCCCCCACTGTAGCTGGCTAGACTAATTAACATAATTAGACCATGATTCCTACCAGTTTAGATAGCTGGCAGATAGACTAATTAACATAATTACACCATGATTCCTACCAGTTAAGATAGCTGGCTAGACTAATTAACATAATTACACCATGATTCCTACCAGTTTAGATAGCTGGCAGATAGACTAATTAACATAATTACACCATGATTCCTACCAGTTTAGATAGCTGGCAGATAGACTAATTAACATAATTACACCATGATTCCTACCAGTTTAGATAGCTGGCAGATAGACTAATTAGCATAATTACACCATGATTCCTACCAGTTTAGATAGCTGGCTAGACTAATTAACATAATTACACCATGATTCCTACCAGTTTAGATAGCTGGCAGATAGACTAATTAACATAATTACACCATGATTCCTACCAGTTTAGATAGCTGGCTAGACTAATTAACATAATTACACCATGATTCCTACCAGTTTAGATAGCTGGCAGATAGACTAATTAACATAATTAGACCATGATTCCTACCAGTTTAGATAGCTGGCAGATAGACTAATTAACATAATTACACCATGATTCCTACCAGTTTAGATAGCTGGCAGATAGACTAATTAACATAATTACACCATGATTTCTACCAGTTTAGATAGCTGGCTAGACTAATTAACATAATTACACCATGATTCCTACCAGTTTAGATAGCTGGCAGATAGACTAATTAACCAATCTTAAAACATGTAGCTGACATGGGCTAATTGAGTGACTGTCAGTGACTGACATAACAAGAGAAAAACAACAAGAGAGAAACCGCTGATGCACAACCTGACTTCACCTTGTGTATTCTACTATTCTACCTAGCAACAGTAAGTTGTGAGCCCGACTGAGTTCCAAAAAAAGAAAATGGATACGCGGGCCTAGAAAAGAGTTGGCCATCCCTTCCCTGGGCTCTTCTCTTATAGGTGAGGAGAAGGGAGGGGCCCTAATGGAGCCCTAGACCCTACGCCCTATGTAAGGTGTGGAGATCTGAGAGGATTTGATTGGTATTAGCAATATGGTGAAACTTCCACCTAGCCTATCAGAGGGCAAGGTGGAAGCTATTACCATATTGCTTACACCTATCACCTATCCAGATCTCCACAAGTGCATTGTGGGTAGGGTCCATTTAGGATGTGGGCCATTTTCCATTTCAGATCCTAGCTCCTTCCCCTAGCTGTGGGTTTGGGCCACTTTCCATTTCAGATCCTAGCTCCTTCCCCAAGCAGTGGAGAGTAGAAAGGGTTGTGGGCCACTTTCCATTTCAGATCCTAGCTCCTCCTAGCTGTGGGTTTGGGCCACTTTCCATTTCAGATCCTAGCTCCTTCTCCTAGCTGAGGAGAGGAGAGTTGGAGAAGGGTTGGAGAAGGGGTTGATAGGACAGATACCAACAACCTCAGATAATACACTGCACAGTACCCCTCCAAACATACACTGTTCAAAAAAATAAAGGGAACACTAAAATAACACATCCTAGATCTGAATGAAAGAAATAATCTTATTAAATACTTTTTTCTTTACATAGTTGAATGTGCTGACAACAAAATCACACAAAAATAATCAATGGAAATCCAATTTATCAACCCATGGAGGTCTGGATTTGGAGTCACACTCAAAATTAAAGTGGAAAACTACACTACAGGCTGATCCAACTTTGATGTAATGACATTAAAACAAGTCAAAATGAGGCTCAGTAGTGTGTGTGGCCTCCACGTGCCTGTATGACCTCCCTACAACGCCTGGGCATGCTCCTGATGAGGTGGCAGATGGTCTCCTGAGGGATCTCCTCCCAGACCTGGACTAAAGCATCCGCCAACTCCTGGACAGTCTGTGGTGCAGCGTGGCGTTGGTGGATGGAGTGAGACATGATGTCCCAGATGTGCTCAATTGGATTCAGGTCTGGGGAACGGGCGGGCCAGTCCATAGCATCAATGCCTTCCTCTTGCAGGAACTGCTGACACACTCCAGCCACATGAGGTCTAGCATTGTCTTGCATTAGGAGGAACCCAGGGCCAACCGCACCAGCATATGGTCTCACAAGGGGTCTGAGGATCTCATCTCGGTACCTAATGGCAGTCAGGCTACCTCTGGCGAGCACATGGAGGGCTGTGCGGCCCCCCAAAGAAATGCCACCCCACACCATGACTGACCCACCGCCAAACCGGTCATGCTGGAGGATGTTGCAGGCAGCAGAACGTTCTCCACGGCGTCTCCAGACTCTGTCACGTCTGTCACATGCTCAGTGTGAACCTGCTTTCATCTGTGAAGAGCACAGGGCGCCAGTGGCGAATTTGCCAATCTTGGTGTTCTCTGGCAAATGCCAAACGTCCTGCACGGTGTTGGGCTGTAAGCACAACCCCCACCTGTGGACGTCGGGCCCTCATACCACCCTCATGGAGTCTGTTTCTGACCGTTTGAGCAGACACACACACATTTGTGGCCTGCTGGAGGTCATTTTGCAGGGCTCTGGCAGTGCTCCTCCTTGCAAAAAGGCGGAGGTAGCCCTCCTGCTGCTGGGTTGTTGCCCTCCTACGGCCTCCTCCACGTCTCCTGATGTACTGGCCTGTCTCCTGGTAGCGCCTCCATGCTCTGGACACTACGCTGACAGACACAGCAAACCTTCTTGCCACAGCTCGCATTGATGTGCCATCCTGGATGAGCTGCACTACCTGAGCCACTTGTGTGGGTTGTAGACTCCGTCTCATGCTACCACTAGAGTGAAAGCACCGCCAGCATTCAAAAGTGACCAAAATATCAGCCAGGAAGCATAGGAACTGAGAAGTGGTCTGTGGTCACCACCTGCAGAACCACTCCTTTATTGGGGATGTCTTGCTAACTGCCTATAATTTCCACCGGTTGTCTATTCCATTTGCACAACAGCTTGTGAAATGTATTGTCAATCAGTGTTGCTTCCTAAGTGGACAGTTTGATTTCACAGAAGTGTGATTGACTTGGAGTTACATTGTGTTGTTTAAGTGTTCCCTTTATTTTTTAGAGCAGTGTGTATATATATATATATATATAATCTCCCTCTTTCTCCCCTCTCTCTCTCTCTCCTCACTTTCTCTCTCTTTCTGGTCTCAGTCCTCTCTAACTCATATGTAGCTCATCTTACCCTTTCTCTCGGTTTCCCTCCCCTTTTCTCACTCGCAAATCTTACAAGAATGGAGTATACTGTGGAGAATAGAGTATACTGTGGGGAATAGAGTATACTGTGGAGAAGGGAGTATACTGTGGAGAATAGAGTATACTATGGATAATAGAGTATACTGTGGAGAATAGAGTATACTGTGGAGAATAGAGTATACTGTGGAGAATAGAGTATACTGTGGAGAATGGAGTATACTGTGGAGAATAGAGTATACTGTGGAGAATGGAGTTTCTACCGTATATTGTGTATATATGGTGTATATATATGTGTGTTTGTGTGAGTTGTGCTTTAGAGAATGTAGCAGTGTGGGGGAGTGGTGGGGGATAGTTTGGGGGATGGGGGGGTTAGTTTGGGGGAGGGGCGGGTGCCATTTTGAAACTTGGCCACATCCTAATAGTCTTGGACAGCCTAATTTCCTTGCCTCCTTTCCTTCACACCCATTGAGGAGAAAGGATTCAGTAAGGTCCGCCATAGACGTCGCCTCATTGTATCGGTCCCATTATGGCATCTGTGAGCGCATGGGCAGTGCCATTGAGGCCATCTCAATTTTGAAGTAGTCCCATTTTCTTCTTCTACTACTTCTATGAGTTGGTAAACAAACTGAATGGGTGCATACTGCCCCCTGGAGGGTGTTGTTGGAACAGGTATAAAGCCAAAGTTGGTGATTTACTGCCCCCTGCAGTTATGGGATGTTTGCTCACGAGTATAATTCATTGGCTGATCCCTCCTGATGAAATGGATGGAATTATGTGATGCTTATCCTCTTAAAAATGTTAAATTAAAGATTCACCCATTTTGAATGTTATAATTGTTTTTTTTTGTGCATCTTTTGAGCGATGTTCTATCGTTTCCTGGGGTCATTTCATGTTTAATCTCTGAGCTATTGCCATCCATACAAGTAGGCAGAAATCCGTCCGGTTTTTGACGTAGCATTGCGATAAAACACCTGTCAATAGACTGGAAGTTAATAGGAACACGGAGTTTTAAATCGCAAAAACTTCTATCACACGTGTCAGATTTCAATACTTGGTCGACGTCTTAATGCGGGAGGTTGTCTTCTCTCTCCAATCAGCCATTGATCATATTTTAGCGATATTCCTACTTCTACAAAAGGTGTAATTTATTAACAGAGGGTCCAACACATTTTGTCCTGTTTGCCTGTTCAGTCTAGGGTGAATGTCAGACTCCACTCTGAGGAACATCATGGTCAGATTGTAGACTCCTAAATTGATAGTACAGTTTGTTAAAGTGATTTTACAGCTAGCTAGCTACTTCACATGCTGATATTGACTTTGGTTTTATCGGGTGAAGCTACGCTTGCTTGCCAGCCCATAGAGAGCATTGCATTGCATTGTGGGTTTTGTAGTCGACTTGAGCGGCAACAGATATCCACAACGATTTTCAAGGTTGCAACCAACCTTATAATGACAAAATGTAACATTTGTTCACAAATAAAATATTGTTCTCACATAGTGTTATTTTAACACTGAATTATAGGAATGAGTAGTTTCATTAGATTGTTATTTGAAGGAAATCCTTCTCAACCACTCCACTGAAAAACCTCTCCTTGCACACGAGGGAAGAAAAAAAAACCTGCAGCTCCAAATTCACTCCATTCATTAAAATAACAATTTAACCAACACCCCATCTATTTTTTTTTGTGTGACTACTTGTACCTACCATTTGGTTTTGAAGTAATGAAACAAAAACATATTTGGATTAAAAGTATTTGAATAAACATGAAAAGGTGAATGTAAGAAGTGCTCATTTAAAATAGGCTACATGTGATATTAAACAGCATATACACACTCTGAATAGGATACATGTCATATTAAACAGCATATAAACACTCTGAATAGGATACATGTCATATTAAACACCATATAAACACTCTGAATAGGATACATGTCATATTAAACAGCATATAAACACTCTGAATAGGATACATGTCATATTAAACAGCATATAAACACTCTGAATAGGATACATGTCATATTAAACACCATATAAACACTCTGAATAGGCTACATGTCATATTAAACAGCATATAAACACTCTGAATAGGATACATGTCATATTAAACTGCATATAAACACTCTGAATAGGCTACATGTCATATTAAACAACACTCTGAATAGGATACATGTCATATTAAACTGCATATAAACACTCTGAATAGGCTACATGTCATATTAAACAGTATATAAACACTCTGAATAGGCTACATGTCATATTAAACAGCATATAAACACTCTGAATAGGCTACATGTCATATTAAACAGCATATAAACACTCTGAATAGGATACATGTCATATTAAACACCATATTAACACTCTGAATAGGATACATGTCATATTAAACAGCATATAAACACTCTGAATAGGATACATGTCATATTAAACACTATATAAACACTCTGAATAGGCTACATGTCATATTAAACACTATATAAACACTGAATAGGATACATGTCATATTAAACACTATATAAACACTCTGAATAGGCTACATGTCATATTAAACACTATATAAACACTCTGAATAGGATACATGTCATATTAAACACTATATAAACACTCTGAATAGGATACATGTCATATTAAACACTATATAAACACTCTGAATAGGCTACATGTCATATTAAACACTATATAAACACTCTGAATAGGATACATGTCATATTAAACACTATATAAACACTGAATAGGCTACATGTCATATTAAACAGCATATTAAACCTCTGAATAGGATACATGTCATATTAAACAGCATATAAACATATTAAACACCATATAAACACTCTGAATAGGATACATGTCATATTAAACAGCATATAAACACTCTAAATAGGATACATGTCATATTAAACAGCATATAAACACTCTAAATAGGATACATGTCATATTAAACAGCTTTTAAACACTCTGAATAGGATACATGTCATATTAAACAGCATATAAACACTCTGAATAGGATACATGTCATATTAAACAGCACATAAACACTCTGAATAGGATACATGTCATATTAAACAGCATATAAACACTCTGAATAGGATACATGTCATATTAAACAGTATATAAACACTCAATAGGCTACATGTCATATTAAACAGCATATAAACACTCTGAATAGGGTACATGTCATATTAAACAGCATATAAACACTCTGAATAGGCTACCTGTCATATTAAACACCATATAAACACTCTGAATAGGCTACATGTCATATTAAACACCATATAAACACTCTGAATAGGATACATGTCATATTAAACACCATATAAACACTCTGAATAGGCTACATGTCATATTAAACAGCATATAAACACTCTGAATAGGATACATGTCATATTAAACAGCATATAAACACTCTGAATAGGATACATGTCATATTAAACAGCATATTAACACTCTGAATAGGCTACATGTCATATTAAACACTATATAAACACTCTGAATAGGCTACATGTCATATTAAACAGCATATAAACACTCTGAATAGGCTACATGTCATATTAAACACCATATAAACACTCTGAATAGGCTACATGTCATATTAAACAACACTCTGAATAGGATACATGTCATATTAAACTGCATATAAACACTCTGAATAGGCTACATGTCATATTAAACAGTATATAAACACTCTGAATAGGCTACATGTCATATTAAACAGCATATAAACACTCTGAATAGGCTACATGTCATATTAAACAGCATATAAACACTCTGAATAGGATACATGTCATATTAAACACCATATTAACACTCTGAATAGGATACATGTCATATTAAACAGCATATAAACACTCTGAATAGGATACATGTCATATTAAACACTATATAAACACTCTGAATAGGCTACATGTCATATTAAACACTATATAAACACTGAATAGGATACATGCCATATTAAACACTATATAAACACTCTGAATAGGCTACATGTCATATTAAACACTATATAAACACTCTGAATAGGATACATGTCATATTAAACACTATATAAACACTCTGAATAGGATACATGTCATATTAAACACTATATAAACACTCTGAATAGGCTACATGTCATATTAAACACTATATAAACACTCTGAATAGGATACATGTCATATTAAACACTATATAAACACTGAATAGGCTACATGTCATATTAAACAGCATATTAAACCTCTGAATAGGATACATGTCATATTAAACAGCATATAAACATATTAAACACCATATAAACACTCTGAATAGGATACATGTCATATTAAACAGCATATAAACACTCTAAATAGGATACATGTCATATTAAACAGCATATAAACACTCTAAATAGGATACATGTCATATTAAACAGCTTTTAAACACTCTGAATAGGATACATGTCATATTAAACAGCATATAAACACTCTGAATAGGATACATGTCATATTAAACAGCACATAAACACTCTGAATAGGATACATGTCATATTAAACAGCATATAAACACTCTGAATAGGATACATGTCATATTAAACAGTATATAAACACTCAATAGGCTACATGTCATATTAAACAGCATATAAACACTCTGAATAGGGTACATGTCATATTAAACAGCATATAAACACTCTGAATAGGCTACCTGTCATATTAAACACCATATAAACACTCTGAATAGGCTACATGTCATATTAAACACCATATAAACACTCTGAATAGGATACATGTCATATTAAACACCATATAAACACTCTGAATAGGCTACATGTCATATTAAACAGCATATAAACACTCTGAATAGGATACATGTCATATTAAACAGCATATAAACACTCTGAATAGGATACATGTCATATTAAACAGCATATTAACACTCTGAATAGGCTACATGTCATATTAAACACTATATAAACACTCTGAATAGGCTACATGTCATATTAAACAGCATATAAACACTCTGAATAGGCTACATGTCATATTAAACACCATATAAACACTCTGAATAGGCTACATGTCATATTAAACAACACTCTGAATAGGATACATGTCATATTAAACTGCATATAAACACTCTGAATAGGCTACATGTCATATTAAACAGTATATAAACACTCTGAATAGGCTACATGTCATATTAAACAGCATATAAACACTCTGAATAGGCTACATGTCATATTAAACAGCATATAAACACTCTGAATAGGATACATGTCATATTAAACACCATATTAACACTCTGAATAGGATACATGTCATATTAAACAGCATATAAACACTCTGAATAGGATACATGTCATATTAAACACTATATAAACACTCTGAATAGGCTACATGTCATATTAAACACTATATAAACACTGAATAGGATACATGTCATATTAAACACTATATAAACACTCTGAATAGGCTACATGTCATATTAAACACTATATAAACACTCTGAATAGGATACATGTCATATTAAACACTATATAAACACTCTGAATAGGATACATGTCATATTAAACACTATATAAACACTCTGAATAGGCTACATGTCATATTAAACACTATATAAACACTCTGAATAGGATACATGTCATATTAAACACTATATAAACACTGAATAGGCTACATGTCATATTAAACAGCATATTAAACCTCTGAATAGGATACATGTCATATTAAACAGCATATAAACATATTAAACACCATATAAACACTCTGAATAGGATACATGTCATATTAAACAGCATATAAACACTCTAAATAGGATACATGTCATATTAAACAGCATATAAACACTCTAAATAGGATACATGTCATATTAAACAGCTTTTAAACACTCTGAATAGGATACATGTCATATTAAACAGCATATAAACACTCTGAATAGGATACATGTCATATTAAACAGCACATAAACACTCTGAATAGGATACATGTCATATTAAACAGCATATAAACACTCTGAATAGGATACATGTCATATTAAACACCATATAAACACTCTGAATAGGCTACATGTCATATTAAACAGCATATAAACACTCTGAATAGGATACATGTCATATTAAACAGCATATAAACACTCTGAATAGGATACATGTCATATTAAACAGCATATTAACACTCTGAATAGGCTACATGTCATATTAAACACTATATAAACACTCTGAATAGGCTACATGTCATATTAAACAGCATATAAACACTCGGAATAGGCTACATGTCATATTAAACACCATATAAACACTCTGAATAGGCTACATGTCATATTAAACAACACTCTGAATAGGATACATGTCATATTAAACTGCATATAAACACTCTGAATAGGCTACATGTCATATTAAACAGTATATAAACACTCTGAATAGGCTACATGTCATATTAAACAGCATATAAACACTCTGAATAGGCTACATGTCATATTAAACAGCATATAAACACTCTGAATAGGATACATGTCATATTAAACACCATATTAACACTCTGAATAGGATACATGTCATATTAAACAGCATATAAACACTCTGAATAGGATACATGTCATATTAAACACTATATAAACACTCTGAATAGGCTACATGTAATATTAAACACTATATAAACACTGAATAGGATACATGTCATATTAAACACTATATAAACACTCTGAATAGGCTACATGTCATATTAAACACTATATAAACACTCTGAATAGGATACATGTCATATTAAACACTATATAAACACTCTGAATAGGATACATGTCATATTAAACACTATATAAACACTCTGAATAGGCTACATGTCATATTAAACACTATATAAACACTCTGAATAGGATACATGTCATATTAAACACTATATAAACACTGAATAGGCTACATGTCATATTAAACAGCATATTAAACCTCTGAATAGGATACATGTCATATTAAACAGCATATAAACATATTAAACACCATATAAACACTCTGAATAGGATACATGTCATATTAAACAGCATATAAACACTCTAAATAGGATACATGTCATATTAAACAGCATATAAACACTCTAAATAGGATACATGTCATATTAAACAGCTTTTAAACACTCTGAATAGGATACATGTCATATTAAACAGCATATAAACACTCTGAATAGGATACATGTCATATTAAACAGCACATAAACACTCTGAATAGGATACATGTCATATTAAACAGCATATAAACACTCTGAATAGGATACATGTCATATTAAACAGTATATAAACACTCTGAATAGGATACATGTCATATTAAACAGCATATTAACACTCTGAATAGGCTACATGTCATATTAAACACTATATAAACACTCTGAATAGGCTACATGTCATATTAAACAGCATATAAACACTCGGAATAGGCTACATGTCATATTAAACACCATATAAACACTCTGAATAGGCTACATGTCATATTGAACACCATATTAACACTCTGAATAGGCTACATGTCATATTAAACAGCATATAAACACTCTGAATAGGATACATGTCATATTAAACATATAAACACTCTGAATAGGCTACATGTCATATTAAACACTATATAAACACTCTGAATAGGATACATGTCATATTAAACACTATATAAACACTCTGAATAGGCTACATGTCATATTAAACACTATATAAACACTCTGAATAGGATACATGTCATATTAAACATATAAACACTCTGAATAGGCTACATGTCATATTAAACACCATATTAAACACTGAATAGGATACATGTCATATTAAACATATAAACACTCTGAATAGGATACATGTCATATTAAACACCATATAAACACTCTGAATAGGCTACATGTCATATTAAACACCATATAAACACTCTGAATAGGCTACATGTCATATTAGACACCATATAAACACTCTGAATAGGCTACATGTCATATTAAACACCATATTAAACACTGAATAGGATACATGTCATATTAAACAGCATATAAACACTCTGAATAGGCTACATGTCATATTAAACAGCATATAAACACTCTGAATAGGCTACATGTCATATTAAACACTGAATAGGCTACATGTCATATTAAACACTGAATAGGCTACATGTCATATTAAACAGCATATAAACACTCTGAATAGGATACATGTCATATTAAACACCATATAAACACTCTGAATAGGATACATGTCATATTAAACACCATATAAACACTCTGAATAGGATACATGTCATATTAAACAGCATATAAACACTGAATAGGCTACATGTCATATTAAACACTATATAAACACTCTGAATAGGCTACATGTCATATTAAACAGCATATAAACACTCTGAATAGGCTACATGTCATATTAAACACCACATAAACACTCTGAATAGGCTACATGTCATATTAGACAGCATATAAACACTCTGAATAGGCTACATGTCATATTAAACACCATATAAACACTCTGAATAGGCTACATGTCATATTAGACAGCATATAAACACTCTGAATAGGCTACATGTCATATTAAACACCATATAAACACTCTGAATAGGCTACATGTCATATTAAACACCATATAAACACTCTGAATAGGCTACATGTCATATTAAACACCATATAAACACTGAATAGACTACATGTCATATTAAACAGTATATAAACACTCAATAGGCTACATGTCATATTAAACAGTATATAAACACTCTGAATAGGCTACATGTCATATTAAACAGTATATAAACACTCTGAATAGGCTACATGTCATATTAAACAGCATATAAACACTCTGAATAGGTCAGGAGACAAACAGGGAGACTAAGAAGGTACAAAAATGAATTATTTAGGCTATTATTATTATTTCAAGGCTGTAGTCTACAAAGAAATACATTGTGAAGAATTTGCGAGTGTGATACAATATGCTGGTAGGGACATAAAGCGCGCGGCATTTAAACATTTAGTTGTATTAAATCATTATAGTCTAACAACAAAAAAACGTGCGCATATAAGCTGTGATTTACTCTGAATGAAAGACACATTTAAACAGGGGGGGGGGGGATGCCTCGTTAGGCTCGGTGCCTTTTTGAATTCATTTTTTAGAAACATCAGTCTGGGGCTTCAGGCTCGTGGGACGGTACCGGGAGAGCCGGTGAGCAGCAGCGAATATCCTCTCTGTGTTGGCAGAGCCACCGGGGACGGTAAACACACTCTTGGCAGAGATGTTTTAAAAAGAACCCAATCAAAACAGAAAGCTCCTTGAACGTGGGAATATGCCAGGCCTATTGGGCCAAAATCAATTATGTCCTTTTGTATAAATAAATAGAACATTAATGAAGGTAACTTTGTGAAGACATCCGATTTTTTGGTTTATAAATATTTTGCTACAATGACACACTTCGTTATCTACCCACCTCGTGCCTTTCCGTCAGCACGCCCACCGTGGTAAGTACACCGTTATACGTGTCTTTT
This sequence comes from Salmo trutta, assembly GCF_901001165.1. Classification (NCBI taxonomy): domain Eukaryota; kingdom Metazoa; phylum Chordata; class Actinopteri; order Salmoniformes; family Salmonidae; genus Salmo; species Salmo trutta. Next base: position 62,436,711 of record NC_042961.1, read on the forward strand.
CAGATTCCACGGTGATTCTTTAGTTGTGGACGTTACGTCACCACACTCCCTCTTGGTAAATCACCTTGATTTTTGCACCTGTGTGTTTTTTTTTTATCAGTTTCTTTCTGAAACTATTTAGTGAAGTCCATGAACAGTAGCTAAAGCAAGGGGCTATATATATATTTGACATTTTAGTCATTTAGCAGACGCTCTTATCCAGAGCGACTTACAGTAGTGAATGCATACATTTCATACATTTTTTAGTCCTTCTTCTCCGTACTGGTCCCCCGTGAGAATCGAACCCACAGCCCTGGCGTTGCAAACACCATGCTCTACCAACTGAGCCACACGGGACCATATATAGCAGCACATAAATAGATGAGTTGATGTGAGCGTTACTGGAGCGACATTGGGAGTGGACCGGACGGGCTCCGCTCCGCTGACGGACTCTGTTGTGTAACAGAGCGCTCTGTGAACGGTGCAACATTAATTGCTGTGCAGTCGGTGACTGCCCCGGTTGTCCCGCCTCACATACCATTCTCCGCTCGCATCTGAAACGCAGTATGTGAAATGGGACACCTGGTTTGTATATAGGGGAGCAACACATGACATTTTCTGTTTCCGCTCCTGGTCGGGAAGCTTCCAGCTCTGGTGACTTTACGGCAGACAGCCTCATCTCACTCATATTATCAGGCCGAATTCAGAGCTCTCACTATCAAACAATAGTAAATGATCTCGTAGAATTGAAATAAAACCCACTTTCTCTTGGTCACAGAGGGACGACATCACCTCGTCCGTAAAGCTGAAGTTGTAAAAAGACAGTGGACATTTTGAATGGTGTCTCAGAAGACGCTGGGCAGAAAATGTCATCAATTAAATGAAATGGGGCCAATTATGTACTGTCACCAAGTATGATTATATTTATTTTACAGTTATAAGAAAGGTGAAATATTATAGTAAAGTAGTTTAATTTGATTATTACTGTATTTAGAAAAGCATGACGAAGAGATGTATTGTGTGTCTGGGAGTTGTTACGGTTTGTATCTGCAACAATACATCAAACAAGCGAGAATAAAAGACGCCATCTTGACAACTGGTCGTTGATTGTTACTTGTAGACGACTGGACTTCCTGTCTTTTGCCAACCACCCGAGAAGCTTCGTATTAAACCATGTTTATTTCGATTTTAAAAGCCTGTATGGAACATCCAGTTATACAGTATGTAATGACACAAAGCAGTTAAAACACAGAAAGAAAATACTAACCAACCTCCACTTTAAGTCACATTTTCACTGACTGAATGAAAATTAGACCGAAGTGAAAGTTAGGATTCACCCCCCCCCCATAGAAAGCTGTTAAAGTGACCACTAGGTTACCTTATGAAATACATGACCAGGTAGGTACCAGGTTAAAAACAAAGAAATACAAAAAAATCACTGGAATGGTTAATAGCCCTTCAGACAAGGCACCGCCTGTCACAGACCCATAGACTTGAATGTGGATGGACCATTCTAGTAATTCTATTTCTACGGTTGAAAAGCACTGTGCTGTAAGGCTGGCTTGCTGGTGATATTCTGATACTGGGATAGATTCAACAGGATTCAACAAACTGTTTCAGATGTAGAATTACAACGGCTGCCATTTTGGCACCAAAGTAAAGTACTGAGATGTAATATGGAGAACAGTTTAGTGTCAATATGGAGGACAGTTTAGTGTCAATATGGAGGACAGTTTAGTGTCAATATGGAGGACAGTTTGGTGTCAATATGGAGGGTAGTTTAGTGTCAATATGGAGGACAGTTTGGTGTCAATATGGAGGGTAGTTTAGTGTCAATATGGAGGACAGTTTAGTGTCAATATGGAGGACAGTTTAGTGTCAATATGGAGGACAGTTTGGTGTCAATATGGAGGGTAGTTTAGTGTCAATATGGAGGGTAGTTTGGTGTCAATATGGAGGACAGTTTGGTGTCAATATGGAGGGTAGTTTGGTGTCAATATGGAGGGTAGTTTGGTGTCAATATGGAGGGTAGTTTAGTGTCAATATGGAGGGTAGTTTAGTGTCAATATGGAGGGTAGTTTGGTGTCAATATGGAGGGTAGTTTGGTGTCAATATGGAGGGTAGTTTAGTGTCAATATGGAGGGTAGTTTAGTGTCAATATGGAGGGTAGTTTAGTGTCAATATGGAGGGTAGTTTAGTGTCAATATGGAGGACAGTTTAGTGTCAATATGGAGGGTAGTTTAGTGTCAATATGGAGGGTAGTTTGGTGTCAATATGGAGGACAGTTTAGTGTCAATATGGAGGGTAGTTTAGTGTCAATATGGAGGGTAGTTTAGTGTCAATATGGAGGACAGTGTGGTGTCAACATGGAGGACAGTGTGGTGTCAACATGGAGGACAGTGTGGTGTCAATATGGAGGGTAGTTTAGTGTCAATATGGAGGGTAGTTTAGTGTCAATATGGAGGACAGTTTGGTGTCAATATGGAGGACAGCGTGGTGTCAACATGGAGGACAGTTTAGTGTCAATATGGAGGGTAGTTTAGTGTCAATATGGAGGACAGTGTGGTGTCAACATGGAGGACAGTGTGGTGTCAATATGGAGGGCAGTTTAGTGTCAATATGGAGGGTAGTTTAGTGTCAACATGGAGGACAGTTTGGTGTCAACATGGAGGACAGTGCGGTGTCAACATGGAGGACAGTGCGGTGTCAACATGGAGGACAGTGAGGTGTCAATATGGAGGGTAGTTTAGTGTCAATATGGAGGGTAGTTTAGTGTCAATATGGAGGGTAGTTTGGTGTAAATATGGAGGACAGTTTAGTGTCAATATGGAGGACAGTTTGGTGTCAATATGGAGGGTAGTTTAGTGTCAATATGGAGGACAGTTTAGTGTCAATATGGAGGGTAGTTTAGTGTCAATATGGAGGGTAGTTTGGTGTCAATATGGAGGGTTGTTTGGTGTCAATATGGAGGACAGTTTGGTGTCAATATGGAGGACAGTTTGGTGTCAATATGGAGGACAGTTTGGTGTCAATATGGAGGACAGTTTGGTGTCAATATGGAGGGTAGTTTGGTGTCAATATGGAGGGTAGTTTGGTGTCAATATGGAGGACAGTTTGGTGTAAATATGGAGGACAGTTTAGTGTCAATATTGAGGACAGTTTAGTGTCAATATGGAGGGTAGTTTAGTGTCAATATGGAGGACAGCTTAGTGTCAATATGGAGGACAGTTTAGTGTCAATATGGAGAACAGTTTAGTGTCAATATGGAGAACAGTTTAGTGTCAATATGGAGAACAGTTTAGTGTCAATATGGAGGACAGTTTAGTGTCAATATGGAGGACAGTTTAGTGTCAATATGGAGGACAGTTTAGTGTCAATATGGAGGACAGTTTGGTGTCAATATGGAGGACAGTTTGGTGTCAATATGGAGGACAGTGTGGTGTCAATATGGAGGACAGTGTGGTGTCAATATGGAGGACAGTGTGGTGTCAATATGGAGGACAGTTTAGTGTCAATATGGAGGACAGTTTAGTGTCAATATGGAGGACAGTTTAGTGTCAATATGGAGGACAGTTTGGTGTCAATATGGAGGGTAGTTTAGTGTCAATATGGAGGACAGTTTAGTGTCAATATGGAGGACAGTTTAGTGTCAATATGGAGGGTAGTTTGGTGTCAATATGGAGGGTAGTTTGGTGTCAATATGGAGGACAGTTTGGTGTCAATATGGAGGACAGTTTGGTGTCAATATGGAGGACAGTTTGGTGTCAATATGGAGGACAGTTTGGTGTCAATATGGAGGGTAGTTTGGTGTCAATATGGAGGGTAGTTTGGTGTCAATATGGAGGACAGTTTGGTGTAAATATGGAGGACAGTTTAGTGTCAATATTGAGGACAGTTTAGTGTCAATATGGAGGGTAGTTTAGTGTCAATATGGAGGACAGTTTAGTGTCAATATGGAGGACAGTTTAGTGTCAATATGGAGAACAGTTTAGTGTCAATATGGAGAACAGTTTAGTGTCAATATGGAGAACAGTTTAGTGTCAATATGGAGGACAGTTTAGTGTCAATATGGAGGACAGTTTAGTGTCAATATGGAGGACAGTTTGGTGTCAATATGGAGGACAGTTTGGTGTCAATATGGAGGACAGTGTGGTGTCAATATGGAGGACAGTGTGGTGTCAATATGGAGGACAGTGTGGTGTCAATATGGAGGACAGTTTAGTGTCAATATGGAGGACAGTTTAGTGTCAATATGGAGGACAGTTTAGTGTCAATATGGAGGACAGTTTGGTGTCAATATGGAGGGTAGTTTAGTGTCAATATGGAGGGTAGTTTGGTGTCAATATGGAGGACAGTTTGGTGTCAATATGGAGGGTAGTTTGGTGTCAATATGGAGGGTAGTTTGGTGTCAATATGGAGGGTAGTTTAGTGTCAATATGGAGGGTAGTTTAGTGTCAATATGGAGGGTAGTTTGGTGTCAATATGGAGGGTAGTTTGGTGTCAATATGGAGGGTAGTTTGGTGTCAATATGGAGGGTAGTTTGGTGTCAATATGGAGGACAGTTTGGTGTCAATATGGAGGGTAGTTTAGTGTCAATATGGAGGACAGTTTGGTGTCAATATGGAGGGTAGTTTAGTGTGAATATGGAGGACAGTTTAGTGTCAATATGGAGGACAGTTTAGTGTCAATATGGAGGACAGTTTAGTGTCAATATGGAGGACAGTTTAGTGTCAATATGGAGGGTAGTTTAGTATCAATATGGAGGATAGTTTAGTGTCAATATGGAGGGTAGTTTAGTGTCAATATGGAGGACAGTTTAGTGTCAATATGGAGGACAGTTTAGTGTCAATATGGAGGGTAGTTTAGTGTCAATATGGAGGGTAGTTTAGTGTCAATATGGAGGGTAGTTTAGTGTCAATATGGAGGACAGTGTGGTGTCAATATGGAGGGTAGTTTAGTGTCAATATGGAGGGTAGTTTAGTGTCAATATGGAGGACAGTTTAGTGTCAATATGGAGGACAGTTTAGTGTCAATATGGAGGGTAGTTTGCCAAACTGTTTTCTATCTATTCCTTATCATACTGAGATGTAAACAGAATGCTCATGAACCACATCCGTACTAGAACACATTAATTAATTAATTCATTCACTTAAACACTTTCTCTCTCAGTCCCTGTACCTCACACACCCACACAGACCTGTTATATACACAGTGGACAAAACATTAGGAACATCTTCCTAACATTCAATTGCACCCCGATCTTGCCCTCAGAACAGCCTCAATTCGTCGGGTCATGGACTCTACAAAGTGTCAAAAGTGTTCCACAGGGATGCTGGCCCACGTTGACTCCAATGCTTCCCACAGTTGTGTCAAGTTGGTTGGCCCTCCTTTGGGTGGTGGACCATTCTTAATACACACAGGAAACGGTTGAGCGTGAAAAACCCAGCAGCGTTGCAGTTCTTGACACAAACCAGTGCGCCTGGCACCTACTACCATACCCCTGTTCAAAGGCAATTCAATATTTTGTCTTGCCCATTCACCCTCTGAAGCATCATAGCTTTTACCAAGATTCAGCTGGTCATTCTGCCATGGAAAGAGCAATGCTTTGTATACTCAGTATATATGTACACCCTTGACTTCTTCCACATGTTGTGTTACAGACAGAATTAAAAAATTTATTAAATTGAAATTTTTTATCATTGGTCTTAAACACAATACCCCATAATATCAACGTGTAATTATGTTTAGAGAAATGTTTACAAATTAATTAAAAGCTGAAATGTCTTGAGTCAATAAGTATTCAAACCCTTTGTTAAGGCAAGGAGCCTAAATAAGTTCAGGAGTAAAAATGTGTTTAACAAATCACATAAGTTGCATGGACTCACTCTGTGTTCAATAATAGTGTTTAACATGATTTTTGAATGACTACCTCATCTCTGTACCCCACACATACAGATATATCTGTAAGGTCCCTCAGTTGAGCAGTGAATTTCAAACATAGATTCAACCACAAAGACCAGGGAGGTTTTCCAGTGCCTCGCAAAGAAGGGCAGCTATTGGTAGACAGACATTGAATATTCCTTTGAGCATGGTGAAGTTATTAATTACACATTGAATGGTGTATCAATACACCCAGTCACTACAAAGATGCAGGCGTCCTTCCTAACTTAGTTGCTGGAGAGGAAGGAAACCGCTCAGGGATTTCACCATAAGGCCAATGGCGACTTTAATGTTCCCGAGTGGCCGAGTTACAGTTTTGACTTAAATCTATTTCAAAATCTATGTCAAGAAAACGGTTGTCTAGCAATGATCAACAACCAATTTGACAGAGCTTGAAAATTTTTGAAAATTATAAATGGGAAAATGTTACACAATCCACATGTGGAAAGCTAACTGTCAATGGTGCTTCTACAAAGTATTGACTCAGGGGTGTAAATACTTACGTAAATTAGATATTTTCAATAAATTTGCAAACATTTCTATGAACATGTTTTCACTTTGTCATTATGGGGTATTGTGATGTCATTATGGGGTATTGTGATGTCATTATGGGGTATTGTGATGTCATTATGCGGTATTGTGATGCCATTATGGGGTATTGTGATGTCATTATGGGGTATTGTGACGTCATTATGGGGTATTGTGTGTAGATTGATGAGAAAAAACGATTTAATCAATTCTGAATTCAGGCTGTAAAACAAATTATGGAATAAGTCAAGGGGTATGAATACTTTCTGAAGGCACATATTCATATATACACTACATGACCAAAAGTATGTGGACACCTGCTCGTTGAACATCTCATTCAAAAATCATGGGAATTCATTTGGAGTTGGTCCCCCTTTGCTGCTGTAACAGCCTCCACTCTTCTGGGAAGGCTTTCCACTAGATGATGGAACATTGCTGAGGGGACTTACAATTCATACCAAAGGTGCTAGATGGGTTGAAGTCAGGGCTTTGTGCAGGCCAGTCAAGTTCTTCCACACCGATTTCCACAAACCATTTCTGTATGGAACTCCCTTTGTGCACGGGGGCATTGTCATGCCGAAACAGGAAAGGGCCTTCCCCAAAGTGTTGCCACAAAGTTGGAAGCACATAATCGTCTAGAATGTCATTGTATGCTGTAGCGTTAAGATTTACTTTCACTGGAACTAAGGGGACCGAACCATGAAAAACAGCCCCAGACCATTAATCCTCCTCCACCAAACTTTACAGTTGGCACTATGCATTGGGGCAGGTAGCGTTCTCCTGGCATGATTCATCACTCCGGAGAACCCGTTTCCTCTATTCCAGAGTCCAATGGGGGTGAGCTTTACAGACCACTTCACAATAACAGCACCTACAGTTGACCGGGGATCAGCTCTAGCAGGGCAGACATTTGACGAACTGACTTGTCGGACAGGTGGCATCCTATGACGGTGCCACGTTAAAAGTCACTGAGCTCTTTCAGTACGGGCCATTCTACTGCCAATGTTTGTCTATGGAGATTGCATGGCGGTGTGCTCGATTTTATACACCTGTCAGCAACGGGTGTGGCTGAAATAGCCCAATCCACTAATTTGAAGGGCTGTCCACATACTTATAGCAATGTAGTTTATATATATCTATCACATAGTGTACATAGTCCTATTTGCAGCTGTCAGGAAGCAGTTTCAGATAGTTTTTGGGGACCAGGCCTCGCCTCCCTCCTGCATCCCCCAGATACCACTCCTCATCTACTGTCACCACCCCTGTTACTACCTCCCCTGCCTGGGGGAGAGAGGAGAGAGACAGCGGAAAAGACAGGGAAAGAGGGGGGGGGTAAGGGAGAGAAGGGGGGAAAGAGAGAGGGAGAGAGTAAGTACTCAAATCATTAGACTTGCTACTTCATTTGTGACAAAATAACAACACACACTCACAAAGTGCTGAGCAAGCCTACCTTCACCTACCTAGACCTACCTTCACCTACCTAGACCTACCTTCATCTACCTAGACCTACCTTCACCTACTTTCATCTACCTAGACCTACCTTCACCTACTTTCATCTACCTAGACCTACCTTCAGTGAGAGTTCATCTTCGCTCTCTCCACTGAAATCAAACAGGACCTTGGCCACGCCCCTGGCCACAGGCTGGCCCGTCATTGGCTGAGCTGCAGAGAGGAGCAGAAAATATGGTTAAACTCTGTGTGCGTCCTGTGCATGTTACCCCGTGATGAAGCCTCCCTTAGGGACTGATCTAGAATCAGCTTCCCCTCCCCCCAAACCTTAACCATTAGTAGGGGAAATGCAATAACTGACCCCAGATCAGCATCTGTGTGTTACCTGTGTTACAGGTCTGTGTGAAGGTAGTGGGGAACAGTCCCTCCCGTCCGTCCAGTGTTCCTCTGGTCCAGTCTGCGTCCACACGCTGTGTTACTCTGATCAGCGCCCCCTGCTGGAACCACAGATCCTCTGCAGTCTGACCCGAGAAGTCATGAAGAGCCACAACCCACTGGTCTGGGACGTCTGAGAGAGAACGAACACACACACACACACACACACACACACACACACACACACACACACACACACACACACACACACACACACACACACACACACACACACACACACAATCTTCAGCTAACTAAAGGGTGTTCTGTGTGAACAAACATTCCACTCAGACCCTCTGCTGGTGAGAGAGAGGATCCGTTTCACATTTAACCATTAACCCTGCTCCTAATGAACCTGTCTATGTGGTCAACTATCTACTCTCAAAAGACTCACAAGACAGAAAGACAAGGCTATAGGATAACCAGCCTCACAGTAGAGAAAGACAAGGCTATAGGATAACCAGCCTCACAGGACAGAAAGACAAGACTATAGGATAACCAGCCTCACAGGACAGAAAGACAAGGCTATAGGATAACCAGCCTCACAGGACAGAAAGACAAGACTATAGGATAACCAGCCTCACAGGACAGAAAGACAAGGCTATAGGATAACCAGCCTCACAGTAGAGAAAGACAAGGCTATAGGATAACCAGACTCACAGGACAGAAAGACAAGGCTATAGGATAACCAGCCTCACAGTAGAGAAAGACTATAGGATAACCAGCCTCACAGGACAGAAAGACTATAGGATAACCAGCCTCACAGGACAGAAAGACAAGACTATAGGATAACCAGCCTCACAGGACAGAAAGACAAGGGTATAAGATAACCAGCCTCACAGGACAGAAAGACAAGGCTATAGGATAACCAGCCTCACAGGACAGAAAGACAAGACTATAGGATAACCAGCCTCACAGTAGAGAAAGACAAGGCTATAGGATAACCAGCCTCACAGGACAGAAAGACAAGGCTATAGGATAACCAGCCTCACAGGACGGAAAGACAAGGCTATAGGATAACCAGCCTCACAGGACAGAAAGACAAGGCTATAGGATAACCAGCCTCACAGGACGGAAAGACAAGGCTATAGGATAACCAGCCTCACAGGACAGAAAGACAAGACTATAGGATAACCAGCCTCACAGGACAGAAAGACAAGACTATAGGATAACCAGCCTCACAGGACAGAAAGACAAGACTATAGGATAACCAGCCTCACAGGACAGAAAGACAAGGCTATAGGATAACCAGCCTCACAGGACAGAAAGACAAGGCTATAGGATAACCAGCCTCACAGGACGGAAAGACAAGGCTATAGGATAACCAGCCTCACAGGACGGAAAGACAAGGCTATAGGATAACCAGCCTCACAGGACAGAAAGACAAGACTATAGGATCAACACATTCAGCCCTCCACTAGAATCCAGTTGGCCAAATCTATGTAGGTCTATTATGTTTGGCTTTGGTCAAGAAGGAAACAACTAAAATGGAAAGGTTAAAGTCTAATCAAGGTCTTCCAGTTGAATAATTCAAGGACTTTGGGTATCGCTCACCTGAGGATTCAGTTGTCTTCTTGGTTGTCACGACAACGGGCTGTAACCCTGCCGACGGGGGTGGTTCCTCCAGGATCTCGGTGAAGGCCAAGGGGAAGATTCCTATTCGCCCGTGGATCTGACCCCGCCCCCACTCCTGATCAATCACCTCCGTCAGAGCGATGACGTCACCCTCGGAGAAGGTCAGCTCGTCTTCCTCCTCACCCTCGTAGTCGAACCGCGCCACACACCTCGGACCGCTACGCACACACAGAGACGGAATAACAATTCACCACCGTCCTGTCTGTCTGTCTGTCTGTCTGGTCTGTCTGGTCTGTCTGGTCTGTCTGTCTGTCCTCTGTCTGTCTGTGTCTCCTCTGTCTGTCTGTCTGTCTGTCTGTCTGTCTGTCTGTCTGTCTGTCTGTCTGTCTGTCTGTCTGTCTGTCTGTCTGTCTGGTCTGTCTGGTCTGTCTGTCTGTCCTCTGTCTGTCTGTCTTGTCTGTGTCTCCTCTGTCTGTCTGTCTGTCTGTCTGTCTGTCCTCTGTCTGTCTGTCTGTCTGTCTGCCTGTCTATCTGCCTGTCTGCCTGTCTGCGTATCTCACCTGACAGGTGCTGTAACCGGCTGGGTCTTCTCTACACTGGTCTGAGATGGGAGGATGGACTAAAGGAGGAAATGGAGAGATAATGCAAAATAGAAAGATGAAATAAGAAAAAATAAAACAAATATTTTTGCAAGGATATATGTGGCGTATTTTACCGGAGGTTCTGATTGGCTCTTGTATTCAGAGGGAGGCTTCAATTGGCTCTTGTCATCCGAGGCGGGATCAGATTGGTTGTGTTGGTCGTTGGGAGGCTGTGATTGGTCAGGCAGAGGGGTGGTGACAGTAATGTGTGACCCTTGAACCCGACCTGACTCCTCCCCCAGGAGACAGTCATCGTGGGCGGAGTCTGTCTTCTCCAACAGAACCAGGACGTCCTGTTTCTAAGACACACCCATTTAAAGGAGTTCATTAAATGGAATAAAGGTAAATGAGCAAGGCTAACATGCTAACACTGATTATACCTACCCAGACCCTTCAGACATGCTAACATGCTAACACTGATTATACCTACCCAGACCCTTCAGACATGCTAACATGCTAACACTGATTATACCTACCCAGACCCTTCAGACATGCTAACATGCTAACACTGATTATACCTACCCAGACCCTTCAGACATGCTAACATGCTAACACTGATTATACCTACCCAGACCCTTCAGACATGCTAACACTGATTATACCTACCCAGACCCTTCAGACATGCTAACACTGATTATACCTACCCAGACCCTTCAGACATGCTAACACTGATTATACCTACCCAGACCCTTCAGACATGCTAACATGCTAACACTGATTATACCTACCCAGACCCTTCGGACATGCTAACACTGATTATACCAGTGTTGTGAATTCTGTAATGAATGTATTGTTAAAAAAATTAATAAATTGAATCTCGGAAGAAATGGAATAACCTATGGGGGATCCATAACAAATACTAAGCCAAACATTAACCCTTAACTTGACCTTAAAGAGATTCTCTGGTACTTAAACAAATATATATATACACTTTTCAGACAGTTCTGAAAGTAGAGTAAATGAGTGAAAAGTGGTCCCCATAATTGCGTGTTACATCACATATGCACAGACGTGTACCACGTCATTGCTCTCTCACTCTGCTGTGTGTGGCATCTTGCTAGCTGTCGCTCAAATGGCGAGGGGCTGAAGTTCATTGGCTAGAACGCAAATCGCTAGGGGGCTGACCCAGATGTAGGAAAATGGCGCAGCACAGCTTCCAGAAAAAAACGTCGCTTTCAAACTAGGGATTTTGTGGCTAATTGAGGTAAGACAGTAATGCTGCTCATATACTGAACAAAAATATGAATGCAACATGCAACAATTTCTAAGATTTTACTGAGTTACAGGTCATATAAGGAAATCAGTCAATTGAAATAAATTCATTAGGCCCTAATCTATGGATTTTACATGACTGGGAATACAGATATGCATCTGTTGGTCACAGATACCTAAAGTAAAAGGTAGGTGTGTGGATCAGAAACCAGTCAGTATCTGGTGTGACCAACATTTGGCTCATGCAGCGCTACACATCTCCTTCACATAGAGTTGATCAGGCTGTTGATTGTGGCCTGTGGAATGTTGTCCCACTCCTCTTCAATTGCTGTGAGAAGTTGCTGGATATTGGTGGGAACTGGAACACGCTGTCGTACATGTCGATCCAGAGCATTCCAAACATGCTCAATGTGTGACATGTCTGGTGAGTATGCAGGCCATTGAAGAACTGGGACATTTGCAGCTTCCAGGAATTGTGTACAGATCATTGCGACATGGGGCTGTGCATTATCATGCTGAAACATTAGGTGATGGAGGCGGATGAATGGCACGACAATGGGCCTCAGGATCTCCAAACGGTATCTCTGTGCATTGTGACTGATAAAATGCAGTTGTGTTTATTGTTCGTAGCTTAGCTTGTGCCTGCCCCATACCATAACCACACCGCCACCATGGGGCGCTCTGTTCACAACATTGACATCAGCAAACCGCTCGCCCACATAACGCCATAAACGTGGTTTGCGGTTGTGAGGCTGGTTGGACGTACTGACAAATTCTCTAAAATGACGTTGGAGGTGGCTTATGGTAGAGAAATGAACATTCAAATCCCTGGCAACAGCTCTGGTGGACATTTCTGCAGTCAGCATGCCAATTGCACGCTCCCTCAACTTGAGACATCTGTGGCATTGTGTTGTTGTGACAAAACGGAACATTTTTGAGTGGGCTTTTATTGTCCCCAGCACAAGGTGCACCTGTGTAATGATTATGCTATTTAATCAGCTTCTTGATATGCTACACCTGTCAGGTAGATGGATTATCTTGGCAAAGGAAATATGCCCACTAACAGGGATGTAAACAAATTTGTGCACAAAATTTGAGAGAAGTAAGCTAAGAAATTAGCTTTTTGTGCATATGGGAACATTTATGGGATCTTTTATTTCTCATGAAACATGGGACCAACCCTTTACATGCTGTGTTTATATTTTTGTTCAGTGTAGATTAGACATATTCCGGCCAAAGCGGGACGTAAAAAAAAAAAAAAATCTTAGTAGTCGCCAAAGTTCCGGAGCATGTTTTTAAACACAAAATTAAGACTAAATGCACTTATTCAACAGTTCACACACACACACACACACACACACACACACACACACACACACACACACACACACACACAAAGTATGTGGACACCTGCTCATCGAACATGTAATTCCAAAATGATGTGCATTAATAAGGAGTTGGTCCCCCCTTTGCTGCTATAACAGCCTCCACTCTTCTGGGAAGGCTTTCCACTAGATGATGGAACATTTCTGTGGGGACTTGCTTTCATTCAGCCACAAGAGCATTATTGAGGTCAGGCACTGATGTTGGGCGATTAGACCTGGCTCGCAGTCGGCCTTCCAATTCATCCCAAAGGTGTTCGATGGGTTGAAGTCAGGGCTCTGTGCAGGCCAGTCAAGTTCTTCCACACTGATTTCGACAAACCATTTCTGTATGAACCTCGCTTTGTGCACGGGGGCATTGTCATGCTGAAACAGGAAAGGGCCTTCCCCAAAGTGTTGCCACAAAGTTGGAAGCACAGAATTGTCTAGAATGTCATTGTGTGCTGTAGTGTTAAGATTTCCCTTCACTGGAACTAAGGGGCCTGAACCATGAAAAACAGCCCCAGACCATTATTCCTCCTCCACCAAACTTTACAGTTGGTACTCTGCATTGGGGCAGGTAGCGTTCTCCTGGCATCCGCCAAACCCAGATTCGTTCGTCCATCACTCCAGAGAACACGTTTCCACTGCTCCAGACTCCAATGGCGGCGAGCTTTACACCATGCGCTTGGCATTGCGCATGGTGATCTAGCCTTGTGTGCGGCTGCTTGGCCATGGAAACCTATTTCGTGAAGCTCCCGACTAACAGTTATTTTGCTGACGTTGCTTCCAGAGGCAGTTTGGAACAGAGGACAGACGATTTTTTCGCACTTCAGCGGCCCCGTTCTGTGAGCATGTGTGGCCTACCACTTTGCGGCCGAGCCACTTCACAATAACAGCACTTACAGTTGACCGGGGGTCAGCTCTAGCAGGGCATAAATTTGACGAACTGACTTGTCGGACAGGTGGCATCCTATGACGGTGCCACGTTGAAAGTCACTGAGACTCTCCAGTACGATCCATTCTATAGCCAATGTTTGTCTATGGAGATTGCATGGCCGTGTGCTCGATTTTATACACATGTCAGCAACGGGTGTGGCTGAAAGAGCCAAATCCACTAATTTGAAGGGGTGTCCACATACTTTTGTATATACAGTACAGTGGGGGTACAGCCAGTAGATATATGTGTTTACCATGTAGTTCTTGTACAGGGGATGTCCAGGCTTTGGTCGGGGGGGTAGAGGGGGTCCTCTCTTTGGTGCTCTCTGAACCTGCGGCTGATTGGAGGGGGTGGGGACAGCCTGTTGATTGGCTGATGTGGTAGAGGGGGCAGAGACATCCTGGGGAGGGGATGGCTGATTGGATGATATAGCAGAGGGGGCGGAGACAGCCTGGGCAGGGGTCTGCTGATTAGCTAATGTGGTAGAGGAGGCGGAGACAGCCTGGGGAGGGGTCTGCTGATTAGCTAATGTGGTAGAGGAGGCGGAGACAGCCTGGGGAGGGGTCTGCTGATTAGCTAATGTGGTAGAGGAGGCGGAGACAGCCTGGGGAGGGGTCTGCTGATTAGCTAATGTGGTAGAGGAGGTGGAGACAGCCTGGGGAGGGGTCTGCTGATTAGCTAATGCGGTAGAGGAGGTGGAGACAGCCTGGGGAGGGGTCTGCTGATTAGCTAATGTGGTAGAGGAGGCGGAGACAGCCTGGGGAGGGGTCTGCTGATTAGCTAATGTGGTAGAGGAGGCGGAGACAGCCTGGGGAGGGGTCTGCTGATTAGCTAATGTGGTAGAGGAGGCGGAGACAGCCTGGGGAGGTGGGGGTCGACCAGGAACAGTCTTTATGGGAGGGGGGCGGAGGGGGAGAATCTTAACCCCTCCCTGGGGTCTGAGACACAGAGAGACAGAGAGGGACAGAGAGGGACAGAGACACAGAGACAGAGAGAGAAAGACAGAGACCGAGAGAGACAGACAGAGAGAGAGACAGACAGACAGAGAGACAGACAGAGAGAGAGACAGAGACAGGTTAAACGTGTGTGTGGTCTGGAATACACAAAGAAAGATATTCATAGTTATTATACTATTATTATAGTATTTTACATTTCTACTGCTTTGAGAGCAGCTACATGATAACAAGGAGGACTATACTGTCCATCAGGAGACACTAACCAAGAGGAGGACTATACTGTCCATCAGGAGACACTAACCAAGAGGACTATACTGTCCATCAGGAGACACTAACCAAGAGGACTATACTGTCCATCAGGAGTCCAGGACACAGATACAGACTTACCGAGGAGGAAGAGGAGGTTCAGACTCTGTGGAGACCGGTGGGCTTTTCCTTTGGATTGGAGCTGGGGGTAAGGCTGGGGGAGTAGACCGCACTGGAGCTGGGGGTAAGGCTGGGGGAGTAGACCTCACTGGGGCTGGGGGACTAGACCCCACTGGGGCTGGGTTTGGGGCTGGGGGACTAGACCCCACTGGGGCTGGGTTTGTTGCTGGGGGACTAGACCTCACTGGGGCTGGGTTTGGGGCTGGGGGAGTAGACCCCACTGGGGCTGGGGGACTAGACCCCACTAGGGCTGGGTTTGTTGCTGGGGGACTAGACCTCACTGGGGCTGGGTTTGGGGCTGGGGGACTAGAGCCCACTGGGGCTGGGGGACTAGACCCCACTGGGGCTGGGGGACTAGACCCCACTGGGGCTGGGTTTGGGGTTGGAGATGGGGCTAAGGTTGGGGGAGTAGCCTGGACTGGAGCTGGGATTAAAGTCTGGATGGAGGGTTTGGACGCCAGAGAAGGTCTCCTGTTCTCTGGTAGGGCTGTCCCAGACACAGGAAAGAGAGAGGAGGAGGAGGAGGGGAGAGGAGGAGGGGAGAGGAGGAGGAGGAGAGGGAGGAGGGGAGAGGAGGAGGGGAGAGGAGAGGGTTCAACATTTATTTTAGTACATGCAATTACAGTCACAGTTTATAGTCATGTAAAGTTATGTGCATAATCACAGGAGGCTGTTGAGGGGAGGAGAGAGGAGGAGGGGAGGAGAGATGAGGAGGCTGTTAAGGGGAGGAGAGAGGAGGAGAGGAGGAGAGATGAGGAGGAGGCTGTTGAGGGGAGGAGGGGAGGAGAGAGGAGGAGGAGGCTGTTGAGGGGAGGAGAGAGGAGGGGAGGAGAGATGAGGAGGAGGCTGTTGAGGGGAGGAGAGAGGAGGAGAGATGAGGAGGAGGCTGTTGAGGGGAGGAGAGAGGAGGGGAGGAGAGATGAGGAGGAGGCTGTTGAGGGGAGGAGAGAGGAGGGGAGGAGAGATGAGGAGGAGGCTGTTGAGGGGAGGAGAGAGGAGGAGGGGAGGAGAGATGAGGAGGAGGCTGTTGAGGGGAGGAGAGAGGAGGGGGGGAGGAGAGAGGAGGAGAGAGGAGAGATCATAAAAGAACGGAGCAAATGCTATGGTATCAAATACACAGAAATGATATCGTGTCTTCTGAAAGTATTCACAACCCTTGACTTATTCCACATTTTGTTGTGTTACAGCCTGAATTCAAAATTATTTATATATTTTTATTTAACCTTTATTTAACCAGGCAAGTCAGTTAAGAACAAATGTCTTATTTACAATGACGTCTACCAAAAGGTTAGACCACCTGCGGGGACGGGGATTGGGATAAAAAAAATAAAAAATAACTTAAAACATAGAAATATTGGACAAAACACACATCAGGACAAGAGAGACAACACAACACTACATATAGAGAGACCTAAGACAACATAACACTACATAAAGAGAGACAACACAACACTACACAAAGAGAGACCACAACACTACACAAAGAGAGACAACACAACACTACACAAAGAGAGACAACACAACACTACATAAAGAGAGGCTTAAGACAACATAGCAAGGCAGTAACACATGACAACACAGCATGGTAGCAACACAACATGACAACAACATGGTAGAAGCACAAAACATGGTAGAAGCACAAAACATGGTAGAAGCACAAAACATGGTAGAAGCACAAAACATGGTAGAAGCACAAAACATGGTAGAAGATACATTTCAGGACAAGAGAGACAACACAACACTACATAAAGAGAGGCTTAAGACAACAACATAGCAAGGCAGTAACACATGACAACATAGCAAGGCAGTAACACATGACAACACAGCATGGTAGCAACACAACATGACAACAACATGGTAGAAGCACAAAACATGGTAGAAGCACAAAACATGGTAGAAGCACAAAACATGGTACAAACATTACTGGGCGCAGAGGGCAAGAAGGTAGAGACAAAATGGATCAAATGTTTGTTCTCACCCATCTACACACAACAATATCCCATAATGACAACGTGAAAACATGTTTAAGATACATTTTTTGCAAATTTATTGAAAATGAAATACATAAATATTAAATTTAAATAAGTATTCACACCCCTGAGTCACTGCATGTAATAATCACCTTTGGCAGCGATTACAGTCTTTCTGGGTAAGTCTTTAAAGAACTTTGCACACCTGGATTGTACAATATTTGCCCATTATTCTTTTAAAAATTCTTCAAACTCTGTCAAGTTGGTTGTTGATCATTGCTCGATAGCCATTTTCAAATCTTGCCATAGATTTTTAAGCCGATTTAAGTCAAAACTGTAACTACGTCACTCAGGAACATTCAAGTTTGTCTTGGAAAGAAACTCCAGTGTATATTTGACCTTGTGTTTTAGGTTATTGACCTGCTGAAAGGTGAATTTCAAATCAAATTTGTCACATGCTCCGAATACAACCTTACCGTGAAAAGCACTTAACCAACAATGCAGTTCAAGAAATAGAGTTAAGAACATATTTTATAATATAATATATAACTAAAGTAAAAAACAAAAATAAAAAGTTACACAAAATAACAAAGAATACAGGGGGTATAGAGTTAATGTGCGGGGGTACAGGTTAGTGGAGGTCATTTGTAATGTTGGTAGGGGTAAAGTGATTATGCAAATAGTCACTTTACCCCTACCTGCAAATAAAGTAGTCAATGTAAATAGTCCAGGTGGCCATTTGATTAATTGTTCAGCAGTCTTATGGGGATAGAAGCTGTTAAGGAGACTTTTGGACCTGGACTTGGAGCTCTGGTACTCGTCTCCCAGTGTCTGTTGGAAAGCAGACTGAACCAGGTTGTCCACTAGGATTTGTATACTTTCTTTTTATTATTTATTTATTTTTCATTATTTTTATTATTGAATATCCGAAACATACAATATACTTGCAGTGAAGCCGCTCCATAACTACCTCATCCCAGTCGTCCAACAGATTCCCATTCAGAGCGACACACAGAAGCATCCAGGGTCAATGCTCTGTTCAAGGGCATGTTGGCCGATCTACCACCAGGCCAAAAAACGTGAACCCGAACCCTGCAAGATCCCCCCCACAGTTCCCCAATAGCTGTCCCTCAACCATTCGAGACCCCTCCCACAGTCCCCCCCCAAGAAAAAAATAATATATACAATTAATTCCAATCCCAAGAACCCCCCCAATAAATTGTATTTAACTAGGTAAGTCAGTTAAGAACAAATTCTTATTTACAATGACAGCCTAGGAACAGTGGGTTAACTGTCTTGTTCAGGGGCAGAACGACATATTTTTACCTTGTCAGCTCGGGAATTCGATCTTGCAACCTTTCGGTTACAAGTCCAACGCTCTAACCACTAGGCTACCTGCCCAATGCACCAACAACCAAGAGAATGAACTAAAGAGAAAAAAGAAAAAGACAGAAGAAAACCGCAAACACAAAAAAAAAACTATGGAAAAAGGACAACTAAAATCATAACAGCAACGCCAACTGTATGTGTTTGTGTGCATGTCTGGCACTATTACATGTATGTGTGTGTTCTTGCATGTGTTTATTTGAATGAGAGTGTGTGTATATGCATGTGTACAAACACCTGCACGGCATCAGCCTCAGGCAAACCGGCATTAGTTGTAAAAACACTGCCACTTAGTGTCATTCAAATTTACTTTTTATTATGTTTTATTTAGACTTTATTTTTGACTTGTTTCTTTGGCCATCATTCTATCTCTCACCCAGCAACTCCACTCCCACTTGTCTCCAGTTCCACATACCAACCCTCAGCTTCCCTCAGCCCATCCCATCTATCTCTGTTGGCCGTCCTCTTCGGATTTCTACGCAACACATATCTTTCAACTATGCTGTGATGTTTAATGTACAATTTATCTAATCGAATAGAATCCACAGATTGCGAGTTGAAGAAAAATACTTTTACTAAGAGTTTTAGTATATTAGTAATTGACTGACCCGGTCTCTCCTGATCTCCCAACATTACTATTTCTAGGGTCAATTTTAGATCAATGCTATGCATTTTCAGCCATTCCTGAACCTGGGACCAGAAACAAGCTACCTGAGGGCAATACCAAAAGAAATGGTCGATTGATTCTGTATCCTCACAACAAAATCTGCAGAGCTTCGATGATTTTATGCCCCAAATATTCAACATTTTGTTGCTGGCAAGAATTCTATATAATAATTTTAGCTGAAAAGCACGAAGTCTTGAATCATGCGTTGTTTTATATATCAACTCATACACCCTGTACCATGGAATCGGTACATCAAAAATCTCTTCCCAACTATTTTGCAATCTGTATGGCATAATTGTCAACATCCTGGTCCTCAAATGAAAGAACAAAATACCCTTTTCAAACATCTTTCCCATAAATACAGGTATTTTATCAACCAGCACATTTGAGTTCAGCCATAATATTTGTTCTCTCTTTTCAGGTGGATGAAATTAAAATTGTAACCAGCTCTGCAATGCTCATTTGAAAAAGAGACATACTTTGAAAAAAGTACAATTTTCAATTAATCGAAAATGAGACATGGCAATCTGCACAAAGGCAAAAAGGCAATTTTTAAAACAATGGATGAGCTTTTCTTAGTAATCTTAGCATTTCTACTTGAGAACCATTTAGGGTTCAAGTAAAACTTTTGAATAAGTGAATCTTTTAGAGATAATCTCAACCCACCCAATTCATATTCATTATATAGATAGGCATGCTTTATTTTGTCTGGTTAAGCATCCCAGATAAAGCGAAATATTTTTTGCTCATATGATTTGACAAACGAATAAGGAGTAGGCAGCGCCATAGGTAAGTGAGTAAACTGAGATATGACTAAGGAGTTAATCAGGGCAATTTTTCCATAAATAGACAGGTATTTACCTCTCCATGGTTGCAGGATCTTGTCTATTTTTACAAGTTTTCTATTGAAATTCATTGTGTAGAGCTTATTTATATATTTTGTGATATGAATACCGAGTATGTCTACTTCACCATCAGCCCATTTTATAGGTAAACATGCAGGGTAATGTAAAAGTTGTATTTTTTAAGGATCCAATACGTAATATTGAACACTTATCATAATTAGGTTTTAGTCCAGAGAGTACAGAAAAGTTATCTAGATCTTCAATGACATTGCAGAGATCTAGCTTGCGGACTTAATTTAAAACTTGAGCCATCGACATACATGGTCACCTTTGTTTTAAACCTTGGATATCTAATCCTCTAATGTTGTTATTGGATATGATTTTAATAGCTAGCATTTCGCTGGCCATAACGAATAGATATGGTGACAGCGGACACCCTTGTTTAACTCCTCTTGACAATTCAAAACTCTGAGAAGTAGCCGTTATTTACTATTTTACACCTGAGGTTACTTTACATTATTTACCCATTTTATAAAGAGAATTATCAAAAACCCAGGCATTTATAAACACAATTCAGTCTTACTTTATCAAATCCCTTTTCAAAATCCGCTATAAATACCATTCCTGGCTTATTATATGTTTCATGATGTTCTATTATTTCTAGTAGTTGTCGTATATAATCTCCAATGTATCGTCCATGTAAAAAACCTGTCTGATCAGGATGAACAATACCAGGTAAAAGTCTTTTAATTCTGAGTGCTATGCATTTTGCTAGTATTTTTGCATCATAACATTGACATGTAAAGGGCCTCCAGTTTTTTAGATAGACTGGGTCTTTATATTTGCCATCTGGGTAGTGTTTTAATAATAGAGAAATCAGACCTTCCTGCTGTGTACCTGACAGACTACCATTTCTATAGGAGTAGTTAAAACAATCTAACAATGGAGCTTTTAGTATATATAAAAAAGCCTTGATATACCTCTACCGGTATGCCATCAAGCCCTGGGGTTTTTCCAGACTGAAAGGATTTAATAGTTTCAAAAAGTTTGTCCTCTGTTATTTGGCCTTCGCACTGATCTTTCTGTACATTTGTTAATTTTCCATTTTTTATATTATTTGGAAAGAATTCCTTACCATAATCTTCATTCAGTGGAAAGGATGAGACGGAAAAGTGAACATCTGCCTAAAATAATTAGCTTCCTCTTAAAATATCATTCGGAGAATCATAGATGACTCCGTCTTCAGTAACGATTTTCTGCAAATTATTTTTGTTAGCGTTCCTGTATGGGAGATTCAGGAATAATTTGTGCATTTTTCTCCATATTCCATCCAGTTTGCTTTATTTTTGTAATAGATTACATTAGATCGTACTTGAATATGTTCCTCCAGTTCTTTTTGTTTTTCCTCTAACTTATTTTGTATCTCTGTAGTATCGTTTTTTTATTGCTATCTACCTGTACTATTAGTTCATGGATTTCCCTTGTTAGTCTTGTTTCTTTAGCCAGAAACTGCATCTTTATTATTGATGAATATTGAATTGAATGACCCCTGAAGGTACATTTAAAGGTATCCCAAACAATAAGGGGATTTGCTGAACCTATATTATATTGGAAAAATTCAGTTATAAATTCTTTTGTCTTAGTTAAAAATAAGTTGTCCTCCAGTAAACTTTGATTACATTTCCAATATCCCCGTCCACGTGGAAAATCTAAGAGTTATGTGAATGCCAATTAGATGATGATCCAATCGCATTCTGTCTCCTATTAAAACTTTTTTAACCTTTGATGCAAGAGCAAAAGAGATAAGAAAGTAGTCAAGACGACAAGCTTGATTAACTTCTATGGGCTCGGTGGGACAGTGAAATATCAGGGCGGCAAATTCAAAAAGAACAAAATGTCATAATTCAACTTTCTCAAAAATACAACTATTTTACACCATTTTAAATATACACTTCTCCTTGATGTAACCACATTGTCCGATTTCAAAAAGGCTTTACAGCGAAAGCAAAACATTAGATTATGTTAGGAGAGTACATAGACAAAAATAACCAGACAGCCATTTTCCAAGCAAGGACATGTGTCAATAAAACCCAAACACAGCTAAATGAAGCACTAACCTTTGACGATCTTCATCAGATGACACTCCTAGGACATTATGTTACACAATACATGTATGTTTTGTTCGATAAAGTTCATATTTATATCCAAAAACAGCATTTTACATTGGCGCGTGATGTTCAGAAAATGTATTCCCACCAAAACGTCCGGTGAATGTGCACATCAATTTACAAAAATACTCATCATAAACGTTGACAAAATATATAACAATTATTTAAAGAATTATAGATAGACTACCCCTGGATGCAACCGCTGTATCCGATTTTAAAATAGGTTTACGGAGAAAGCACATTTTCCAATATTCTGAGTACATAGCTCAGCCATCACAGTGAGCTATTCAGACACCCGCCAAGTTCGGGGCAACCTAAACTAAGAATTAGTATTAGAAATATTCTCTTACCTTTGCTGATCTTCGTCAGAATGCACTCCCAGGACTGCTTTTGTTCGGAATAATCCATATTTATGTACAAATACCTCCGTTTTGTTCGTGCGTACAGATCACTTATCCAAAGGCATAACGCACGAGTGCGGAACGAGAGACGAAAAGTCAAAATGTTCCATTACTGTACTTAGAAGCATGTCAAACGCTGTTTAACCTCTCTGGGCCATGTGGGACGATTTCGTCCCACCTACGTAACAGCTATTGTAATTCCAATGGCGCGATTTTTGAATCGTTAGAAATACTATTACTTCAATTTCTCAAACATATGACTATTTCACAGCTATTTAAAGACAAGAATCTCGTTAATCTAACCCCACTGTCCGATTTCAAAAAGGCTTTACAACGAAAGCAAAACATTAGATTATGTCAGCAGAGTGCCCAGCCAGAAAAAATCTGACACCCATTTTTCAAGCTAGCATATCATGTCACATAAACCCAAACCACAGCTAAATGCAGCACTAACCTTTTATGATCTTCATCAGATGACACACCTAGGACATTGTGTTATACAATACATGCATGTCTGTTCAATCAAGTTCATATTTATATCAAAAAACAGCTTTTTACATTAGCATGTGACGTTCAGAAAAAGCATAACCACCGCAAACTTCCGGTGAAATTACTAACAGTTTGCTAAAATACTCACGATAAACGTTCACAAAAAGCATAACAATTATTTTAAGAATTATAGATACATTACTCCTCTATGCACTCGATATGTCCGATTTTAAAATAGCTTTTCGGATGAAGCACATTTTGCAATAATCTAAGTACATAGCCCGGCATTACAGGGCTAGCTATTTAGATACCCACCCAGTTCAGCCTCCACCAAAATCACATTTCCTATAAGAAAAATGTTCTTACCTTGCTTGTTCTTCATCAGAATACACTGCCAGGACTTCTACTTCAATAACAAATGTTGGTTTGGTCCCAAATAATCCATCGTTATGTTCCAACAGCGACGTTTTGTTCGTGAGTTCTAGAATGCTTCTTCGCGGTGTCGCGCATGGCGCATTGGCGTGTCAAAAATGTCTAAATATTCCATTACCGTACTTCGAAGCATGTCAACCGCTGTTTAAAACCAATTTTTATGCCATTTATGTCGTAGAGAAGTGATAATATTCCGACCGGGAGTATGCATTGAGCCTAAACAGCCGAATAAAATTTCTCCTCAGAAGCGACTCATGCAAGCGCATCATTGAAAGGTCCTCTCAGCATCCACTTACAAAAGGCGATAATATGTTACAACCTGAAGCTCCCTCGTAAACCTTCAGGGTTTTCGCGGGCTCTGAGAGCCTATTGGAGCCCTGGGAATTGTCACGTTACAGCTAAGATCCTTACTTTTCAATAAAAAGAGGTAAGACGCACGACTCCTTGTCAGACAGGGTACTTCCTGCTTGAAGCCTTGTCAGGTTTTTGCCTGCCATAGGAGTTCTGTTATACTCACAGACACCATTCAAACAGTTTTAGAAAATTCAGAGTGTTTTCTATCCAAACCTGAACAATAATATGCATATTCTAGCTTCTGAGTTGGTGTAGGAGGCAGTTAAAAATGGGAACATATTTTTCCAAAATTCTCAATACTGCCCCCTATACCAAACAGGTTAAAATCAATCTTTATGGTATTTTTAACGTAAAATTGCGATAATATTCCAACCGGACAATAGTATATATTTATTCAAGAAGAAAAAGAAGAAACGGCGTGCTCGTGTGACTGCGCATATCCAATCCCTTTGTTGCCAGGCAGACCACTCAGTAACTGAGCTCCTATCATCTGCCCAGTGACAGGAAAATACTCAAACCACTTTCTGAAGGCTTTAGACAGCCAATGGAAGCCTTAGGAAGTGCAACATCCCCCACAGACACTGTAGCTTCGATAGAGAATCAAAAGAAGAACTACAATTCTCAGACTTTCCACTTCCTGCTTGGAATTTTCTCAGGTTTTTGCCTGCCATATGAGTTCTGTTATACTCACAGACACCATTCAAACAGTTTTAGAAACTTCAGAGTGTTTTCTATCCACATCTACTAATAATATGCATATTCTAGTTTCTGGGCCAGAGTAGCAACCTGTTTAAATCGGGTACGTTTATCATCTGGCCGTGAAAATACTGCCCCCTAGCCCAGACAGGTTAAGTCTCCTCCATGTATATTTCACTAGGTATTCCCTTTCTTTTTATCCCAAAAAACTCCTTGCCTCGTTAAATAAAGGTTAAGTAAAAAAAAAAAAATTTATGTTTAAAAAACTTCTCAGTTAGCGGGCTTTCACACTTCTCAGTTAGCGGGCTTTCACACTTCTCAGTTAGCGGGCTTTCACACTTCTCAGTTAGCGGGCTTTCACACTTCTCAGTTAGCGGGCTGTCACACTTCTCAGTTAGCGGGCTGTCACACTTCTCAGTTAGCGGGCTATCACACTTCTCAAAACACATCATAGGTAGCTTAGTGCTCACTTACCACTTGCTCGACCGGATGACGTCATGGCAGTGGGCTTCTGAGCAACACTTGGTCTAGTGTTGGTGCTGTGGAGGTCTACGGAGGGTTTAGTCCTGGGTGCTACTGGAGGTCTGGGAGGAGGACAGGGATTTGGGGGGGTCCCCTCTGTCTGCCCCGCCTGGCGGTCTGGTCTTTGGGGTTCAGAGGGGGGCTTTCTAGGGAGCAGGGGTCGGGGTGCAGGGATTGGGACAATAGGGTTAAGGGCAGGGACAGGAGCAAGGACAGGGGTACTTAAGGTGGTCTTAATAGGTTTGGGAGACGGGTCACTGGGTTTGGGAGACGGGTCACTGGGTTTGGGCTGTGCGGTGGTTGTATCAGCAGTCAAGTTCACGGCGATCGCCACCGAGCCTCCTCCTTGCCAGACTCCTTTGCAGGCGGTCTTGGTTGCGAGGGAGGGTTTAGGGGCGATGGGAGGGGCCGGTTTGGACGGGGCCTGGACTCGGTGACGGGGTTCAGGTCTCCCCCGCCCTAGCAACGCGCCGTTGTCTCCATGACTACCGTGGTCCTCTGCCTGTTGCTGCTGCTCGAAGGCTTGTATCCTGGCTCTCAGAGTACTCATATCTTCCTCCTCTTCTTCTTCTTCTTCCGAGTCGCTCTCGCTGTTGTCGTTGCTATGGTGATCAGGTAAGCCCCAATCGTCAGAGCTAAAGGCGTCCAGAAGCTCCTGAAGGTACTTCCCCTCCTGATAACTCACTTCCTGGTTCTCTGTGACCTCACTTTCTGTCTGTCCCAGCCTCACCAGGGTCTGAACCTTGACCTCTCGCCTGATTGGTCGAAGGCTATTCTTTGTACGAGGGTGTGGCCTGGGCCGGTTATGAAGCAGAGGAGGGGAGGAGGGAGTTGTCAAGGCAACAATGGAATGAGGGGGTGGGACCGAGGAGGACTGCACCCATTGGTCGGTCTGGCTGCCAGAGGCAAAGGTCAGAGGTGAGAAAGGATCAGAGGTCAAGAGGTCACTGTGAAACGCTGCTGGTCTGGTGTCCTCGGTGTGTCTGCTGGTCGGAGTGTTTGTGTGTAGTGCCGGACGGTCTTCTAGGAAGAGGAGAGGGTCGACAGTAGCAGTAGCAGTTCCCGCCGTGTCATCAACGCGCGACGGCGTGTCATCAGGTTTGGATATAAAGGGAAAAGAAGGTCTGGGAGGTTTTGGAGCTCTGGTGGCTACAAACAAACACCAATTCACACATTGAAGCAACAAGCACCAGTAGAGGTAGGATGAATTTGACCTAATGTCAGATTTTGGACCCCAAAACAGCCTCTCAACATTAAACTAATCTAAAACTACACATCCCAAAACAGCCTCTCAACACTGAACTATTCCAGAACTACACATCCCAAAACAGCCTCTCAACACTGAACTATTCCAGAACTACACATCCCAAAACAGCCTCTCAACATTAAACTAATCTAGAACTACACATCCCAAAACAGCCTCTCAACACTGAACTATTCTAGAACTACACATCCCAAAACAGCCTCTCAACACTGAACTATTCGAAAACTACACATCCCAAAACAGCCTCTCAACATTAAACTATTCCAGAACTACACATCCCAAAACAGCCTCTCAACACTGAACTAATCTAGAACTACACATCCCAAAACAGCCTCTCAACATTAAACTATTCGAAAACTACACATCCCAAAACAGCCTCTCAACACTGAACTATTCCAGAACTACACAGACCAAAACAGAATTCTAAGAACTGATTAATAGACTGTGTGCTGTCAACCTCTCCCTCTCTTACCCACTGAGCCTCTCTGGACTGGGGCGTGACTGCGGGTTGGAACTGAGGATTCTGATCCGGTGTCAGTCTGCGTGGCGATGGTAGTCGTGGAGACGGAGCATAAGGGTGAGGAGGAGGAAGAGGAGGAGAGAGGCAACACTTGATCCTGTTCCTGTCTCTTCTCTCTAATCACCTCATCATAGGAGGGGGGAGGCTGGGGGGGAGGGAGGGAGAGCCAGGGAGGAAAACAAAATTGTCAACAAAACTATTCATGACTCACATCACGAAAGAGCACAGGTTACTGCAAGTCATCCGATCGACCCCAGAGAGGGATAAACATAGGGAACATATTTACAGAGGAATTATAAAACCATGACAGGTCTTTACTAGGGTTGGGCTACGTCAACCTTCGTCTATCGTGATTATCATAAAACACTGTGATATACGATGGTTTTGCTCCCTATTGGCCAATCCCCCCCCACACCCCAACAAAAAGTGAAATAAAAAAATTAAACGATACTTTTGTCCCACATCATGACATCACAATGTGATGTGATTATAATAGTCCCAGGCTGTAGTCACATAATAATATGAAATTCCCCTCGACCACAAATTGACGGAAAACCAACATTCAGGATTAGTTACCTGTATAGTAGGAGGTATACTACTGCCCCAGATCATAGTGGTGGGAGGAGGGTTAGTTACCTGTATAGTAGGAGGTATACTACTGCCCCAGATCATAGTGGTGGGAGGAGGGTTAGTTACCTGTATAGTAGGAGGTATACTACTGCCCCAGATCATAGTGGTGGGAGGAGGGTTAGTTACCTGTATAGTAGGAGGTATACTACTGCCCCAGATCATAGTGGTGGGAGGAGGGTTAGTTACCTGTATAGTAGGAGGTATACTACTGCCCCAGATCTGAGCGGCGGGAGGAGGAGGAGGAGGGAATCCCCCAGAAGCCCCGGGGAACCAGGTATTAGACACCAGTGGCTCTGCTGAAAGGATGGTGATCTCTGGACGCCTGGCGTAGAGATACAACACATAACGAGGACATGAGCATAGAGCTAGGACAACACAGAGATGATATCATCATAGAGCTAGGACAACATAGAGAGGAAATCATCATAGAGCTAGGACAACATAGAGAGGAAATCATCATAGAGCTAGGACAACAGAGAGGAAATCATCATAGAGCTAGGACAACATAGAGAAGATATCATCATAGAGCTAGGACAACATAGAGAAGATATCATCATAGAGCTAGGACAACATAGAGAGGATATCATCATAGAGCTAGGACAACATAGAGAGGATATCATCATAGAGCTAGGACAACATAGAGAAGATATCATCATAGAGCTAGGACAACATAGAGAAGATATCATCATAGAGCTAGGACAACATAGAGAAGATATCATCAGAGCTAGGACAACATAGAGAGGATATCATCATAGAGCTAGGACAACATAGAGAGGATATCATCATAGAGCTAGGACAACATAGAGAGGAAATCATCATAGAGCTAGGATAACATAGAGAAGATATCATCATAGAGCTAGGACAACATAGAGAGTATATCAACCTGATAGAGAAATAGAAAATAAAGATATATACAGATAACTGCCAAAATAAAGGAAACACTAACATAGTGTTTTAACGGGTAGGAAGCAGAGTTTGGCACACAAATTATTACTTCCTGAACAGAACCGTTCCACTGTTCCAACCAGCAAAACAGAGTTTGAACCCAAAACAAGTACCGGTTTATTTATAGTTTCTTCCTGTCCCTTTTGAAACCTCTGAAATCAGTTTTTCTTCTGTATAGGAAAGTCATTAAGCATCACAATGACAGACAAACACACTCACTGTGCAGCCAGTCACTAAGGACAGACCAGTCACTATGGACAGACCAGTCACTAAGGACAGACCAGTCACTAAGGACAGACCAGTCACTATGGACAGACCAGTGTTGGACAGACCAGTCACTATGGACAGACCAGTCACTATGGACAGACCAGTCACTAAGGACAGACCAGTCACTATGGACAGACCAGTGTTGGACAGACCAGTCACTATGGACAGACCAGTCACTATGGACAGACCAGTCACTATGGACAGACCAGTGTAGGACAGACCAGTGTTTGACAGACCAGTCACTATGGACAGACCAGTGTTGGACAGACCAGTGTTGGACAGACCAGTCACTATGGACAGACCAGTCACTATGGACAGACCAGTCACTATGGACAGACCAGTGTAGGACAGACCAGTGTAGGACAGACCAGTCACTATGGACAGACCAGTCACTAAGGACAGACCAGTGTAGGACAGACCAGTCACTATGGACAGACCAGTGTAGGACAGACCAGTCACTATGGACAGACCAGTCACTATGGACAGACCAGTGTTGGACAGACCAGTCACTATGGACAGACCAGTGTAGGACAGACCAGTCACTATGGACAGACCAGTCACTATGGACAGACCAGTGCTGGACAGACCAGTCACTATGGACAGACCAGTGTTGGACAGACCAGTCACTATGGACAGACCAGTGTAGGACAGACCAGTCACTATGGACAGACCAGTCACTATGGACAGACCAGTGTTGGACAGACAAGTCACTATGGACAGACCAGTCACTATGGACAGACCAGTGTTGGACAGACCAGTCACTATGGACAGACCAGTGTAGGACAGACCAGTCACTATGGACAGACCAGTCACTATGGACAGACCAGTCACTATGGACAGACCAGTCACTATGGACAGACCAGTGTTGGACAGACCAGTCACTATGGACAGACCAGTGTTGGACAGACCAGTCACTATGGACAGACCAGTCACTATGGACAGACCAGTCACTATGGACAGACCAGTGTTGGACAGACCAGTCACTATGGACAGACCAGTCACTATGGACAGACCAGTCACTATGGACAGACCAGTGTAGGACAGACCAGTGTAGGACAGACCAGTCACTATGGACAGACCACTCACTATGGACAGACCAGTCACTATGGACAGACCAGTCACTATGGACAGACCAGTCACTATGGACAGACCAGTGTTGGACAGACCAGTGTAGGACAGACCAGTCACTATGGACAGACCAGTCACTATGGACAGACCAGTGTTGGACAGACCAGTGTTGGACAGACCAGTCACTATGGACAGACCAGTCACTATGGACAGACCAGTGTAGGACAGACCAGTGTAGGACAGACCAGTCACTATGGACAGACCAGTCACTATGGACAGACCAGTGTAGGACAGACCAGTGTAGGACAGACCAGTCACTATGGACAGACCAGTCACTATGGACAGACCAGTCACTATGGACAGACCAGTGTAGGACAGACCAGTCACTAAGGACAGACCAGTCACTATGGACAGACCAGTGTTGGACAGACCAGTCACTATGGACAGACCAGTGTTGGACAGACCAGTCACTATGGACAGACCAGTCACTATGGACAGACCAGTGTTGGACAGACCAGTGTAGGACAGACCAGTCACTATGGACAGACCAGTCACTATGGACAGACCAGTGTTGGACAGACCAGTCACTATGGACAGACCAGTCACTATGGACAGACCAGTCACTATGGACAGACCAGTGTTGGACAGACCAGTGTAGGACAGACAAGTCACTATGGACAGACCAGTCACTATGGACAGACCAGTGTTGGACAGACCAGTGTAGGACAGACCAGTCACTATGGACAGACCAGTGTTGGACAGACCAGTCACTATGGACAGACCAGTCACTATGGACAGACCAGTCACTATGGACAGACCAGTGTTGGACAGACCAGTCACTATGGACAGACCAGTCACTATGGACAGACCAGTCACTATAGACAGACCAGTCACTATGGACAGACCAGTCACTATGGACAGACCAGTCACTATGGACAGACCAGTCACTAAGGACAGACCAGTCACTAAGGACAGACCAGTCACTATGGACAGACCAGTCACTATGGACAGACCAGTCACTATGGACAGACCAGTGTTGGACAGACCAGTGTAGGACAGACCAGTCACTATGGACAGACCAGTCACTATGGACAGACCAGTGTTGGACAGACCAGTGTAGGACAGACCAGTCACTATGGACAGACCAGTCACTATGGACAGACCAGTGTTGGACAGACCAGTCACTATGGACAGACCAGTCACTAAGGACAGACCAGTCACTATGGACAGACCAGTCACTATGGACAGACCAGTCACTATGGACAGACCAGTGTTGGACAGACCAGTGTAGGACAGACCAGTCACTATGGACAGACCAGTCACTATGGACAGACCAGTGTTGGACAGACCAGTGTAGGACAGACCAGTCACTATGGACAGACCAGTCACTATGGACAGACCAGTGTTGGACAGACCAGTCACTATGGACAGACCAGTCACTATGGACAGACCAGTCACTATGGACAGACCAGTGTTGGACAGACCAGTGTTGGACAGACCAGTGTAGGACAGACCAGTGTAGGGCGAGAGATGAGACTGCCATGTAGCGGGAGGGGAGAGAGTGAGAGAGGGCGGAGGAAGCTTGGCTTGAAGCCCTGGTCACCTTGATATGACATGCATTAATCTGAATTATACCGACGGAGGAGTGGCTTCTATCAGAGTCGGCTTAACGTTGGACCAGACCGAACGTTAGTTAATAAATCCATCCTTAACTAGCATTGGGAACGTTCATCCATTCCTCTCTAATGAAACATCTCTTTCCTTCATTTCTGAATCACGTTTCTAACGTCGTCAGTAGGGGGAGGGGCTACAGTAGACTCTGCTTCAGAGGAGGAGGGGCTACAGTAGACTCTGCTTCAGAGGAGGAGGGGCTACAGTAGACTCTGCTTCAGAGGAGGAGGGGCTACAGTAGACGCTGCTTCAGAGGAGGAGGGGCTACAGTAGACGCTGCTTCAGAGGAGGAGGGGCTACAGTAGACGCTGCTTCAGAGGAGGAGGGGCTACAGTAGACGCTGCTTCAGAGGAGGAGGGGCTACAGTAGACGCTGCTTCAGGGGAGGAGGGGCTACAGTAGACGCTGCTTCAGGGGAGGAGGGGCTACAGTAGACGCTGCTTCAGAGGAGGAGGGGCTACAGTAGACTCTGGTTTCAGAGGGGGAGGGGCTACAGTAGACGCTGCTTCAGAGGAGGAGGGGCTACAGTAGACGCTGCTTCAGAGGAGGAGGGGCTACAGTAGACGCTGCTTCAGAGGAGGAGGGGCTACAGTAGACTCTGGTTTCAGAGGGGGAGGGGCTACAGTAGACTCTGGTTTCAGAGGGGGAGGGGCTACAGTAGACTCTGGCTTCAGAGGGGGAGGGGCTACAGTAGACTCTGGTTTCAGAGGGGGGAGGGGCTACAGTAGACTCTGGTTTCAGAGGGGGAGGGGCTACAGTAGACTCTGGTTTCAGAGGGGGAGGGGCTACAGTAGACTCTGGTTTCAGAGGGGGAGGGGCTACAGTAGACTCGGCTTTCAGAGGGGGAGGGGCTACAGTAGACTCGGCAACGGAGGGGGAGGGGCTACAGTAGACTCGGCAACGGAGGGGGAGGGGCTACAGTAGACTCGGCAACGGAGGGGGAGGGGCTACAGTAGACTCGGCAACGGAGGGGGAGGGGCTACAGTAGACTCGGCAACGGAGGGGGAGGGGCTACAGTAGACTCGGCAACGGAGGGGGAGGGGCTACAGTAGACTCGGCAACGGAGGGGGAGGGGCTACAGTAGACTCGGCTACAGAGGGGGAGGGGCTACAGTAGACTAGGCTACAGAGGGGGAGGGGCTACAGTAGACTAGGCTACAGAGGGGAGGGGCCTACAGTAGACTAGGCTATCAGAGGGGGAGGGGCTACAGTAGACTAGGCTTCAGAGGGGGAGGGGCTACAGTAGACTCGGCTTCAGAGGGGAGGGCTACAGTAGACTCGGCTACAGAGGGGGAGGGGCTACAGTAGACTAGGCTTCAGAGGGGGAGGGGCTACAGTAGACTAGGCTTCAGAGGGGGAGGGGCTACAGTAGACTAGGCTACAGAGGGGGAGGGGCTACAGTAGACTAGGCTACAGAGGGGGAGGGGCTACAGTAGACTAGGCTACAGAGGGGGAGGGGCTACAGTAGACTAGGCTACAGAGGGGGAGGGGCTACAGTAGACTAGGCTTCAGAGGGGGAGGGGCTACAGTAGACTAGGCTTCAGAGGGGGAGGGGCTACAGTAGACTCGGCTACAGAGGGGGAGGGGCTACAGTAGACTAGGCTTCAGAGGGGGAGGGGCTACAGTAGACTAGGCTACAGAGGGGGAGGGGCTACAGTAGACTAGGCTACAGAGGGGGAGGGGCTACAGTAGACTAGGCTTCAGAGGGGGAGGGGCTACAGTAGACTAGGCTACAGAGGGGGAGGGGCTACAGTAGACTAGGCTACAGAGGGGGAGGGGCGGGTCGCCTACACACGTACACACAAGCAAGGATTTCCAGCTGGCAGGCAGACGCTGGAATAAGTTTAACTGGCTGACAGAGTGAGAGCTTTGCATAAAGCACGTTGTTTGCGATTTTTGTGGGACTGAAAATAAAATGTCTGGAAAGTAAAAGAGTTATTAACCGGTTCCGATGATTTTAAAATAACGGTTCTGTTACGGAACAGTATAGAACACTTTAGTTTCTGGTTCTGATTCGGTTCCTCTGTTCATTTTTGTCATTTCCTGGTTTTGTTCCCTGAATCAGTTCCAAACCCCTAGCAGGAAGCATGAGTTTTAACTCACCAACGTAACAACAACAGTGTTGTTAAAAAGTATTAGTCAACATCTGTTTACATAGTTATGTTTTGGAGTTATTAACATATTTATTTAACTTATTTCTGGATATATATTTTTTTAAACGACCCACAATGCACTATAGAAAAGGATACCTGCTTGCTCTAATTGTGTAGTTCTTCATCTGTGTTTTTTTTTGGGGGGGGGCGACCTCTCGGGAATTCTCTCTGAAGTAGGCTACGGGACTTTTGTAACTTTTTCCACCTTGGCTTACTGCTAGCTGACATCTGGAATCCATCTACCTAACTGCAGGTTTGGCAGGAAATGCAATTGAAACCAGTAGTCACGAGTGCAAACATTTTTGCAGTTTAATTTGAAGTAATACATTTGAAGTGATTTCTGTTGGTGTTTACATTTATAGGGAATAGGCTGGCCTGCTGGGTCCTCCATATTACATCACAGCCCGGGGGCAAAAACAAACATTTATCCGACATGACTTCGACATTCTTTGTTTATTTCTTACCAAAAAAAAATAGAAAAGTGAGGTGTAACTTTGCAATGGGACATTTGATGTGAATACTAAACGCGAATACATATTTAACCCTTCCCCTTTAACCCTCCCCTTTAACCCTCCCCTTTAACCCTTCCCCCTTTAACCCTTCCCCTTTAACCCTTCCCTTTAACCCTTCCCCTTTAAACCCTTCCCCTTTAACCCTCCCCTTTAACCCTTCCCCTTCCCCTTTAACCCTTCCCCTTTAACCCTCCCCCTTTAACCCCTTCCCCTTCCCCTTTAAACCCTTCCCCTTTAACCCCTCCCCTTTAACCCCTCCCCCTTTAACCCTCCCCCTTTAACCCTCCCCTTTAACCCTCCCCTTTAACCCTTCCCCTTTAACCCTCCCCTTTAACCCTCCCCTTTACCCTCCCCTTTAACCCTTCCCCTTTAACCCTTCCCCCTTAACCCTCCCCCTTTAACCCTCCCCCTTTAACCCTCCCCTTTAACCCTTCCCCCTTAACCCCCCCCCTTTAACCCTCCCCCTTTAACCCCTTCCCCTTTAACCCTCCCTTTAAACCCTTCCCCTTTAACCCTCCCCTTTAACCCTCCCCCTTTAAACCCCTCCCCTTTAACCCTTCCCCTTAACCCTTCCCCTTTAACCCTCCCCCTTTAACCCTTCCCTTTAACCCTCCCCTTTAACCCCTCCCCTTTAACCCTTCCCCTTAACCCTCCCTTTAACCCTTCCCCTTTAACCCTTCCCCTTTAACCCTCCCCCTTTAACCCTTCCCCTTTAACCCTCCCCCTTTAACCCTTCCCTTTAAACCCTTCCCCTTCCCCTTTAACCCTCCCCTTTAAACCCTTCCCCTTTAACCCCTCCCCTTTAACCCCTCCCCTTTAAACCCTCCCCCTTTAACCCTTCCCCTTTAACCCTTCCCCTTTAACCCTTCCCCTTTAACCCCTCCCCTTAACCCTCCCCCTTTAAACCCTCCCCCTTTAACCCCTCCCCTTTAACCCTTCCCCTTCCCCTTTAACCCTTCCCCTTTAACCCTCCCCCTTTAACCCCTCCCCTTTAACCCTTCCCCTTCCCCTTTAACCCTCCCCCTTTAACCCTTCCCTTTAACCCTTCCCCTTCCCCCTTTAACCCTCCCCTTTTAACCCTTCCCCTTTAACCCCTCCCCTTTAAACCCCTCCCCTTTAAACCCTTCCCCTTTAACCCTTCCCCTTTAACCCTTCCCCCTTTAACCCTCCCCTTTAACCCCTCCCCTTTAACCCCTCCCCTTTAACCCTTCCCCTTTAACCCTCCCCTTTAACCCTTCCCCTTTAACCCTTCCCCTTTAACCCTTCCCCTTAAAACCCTCCCCCTTTAACCCTCCCCTTTAAAACCCCTTCCCCTTTAACCCTTCCCCTTTAACCCTCCCCTTTAACCCCTTCCCCTTTAACCCTTCCCCTTTAACCCTTCCCCTTTAACCCTTCCCCTTTAACCCCTCCCCTTTAACCCTTCCCCTTTAACCCCTCCCCTTTAACCCTTCCCCTTTAACAGGGTATTGGGCTACCATGAGCCGACCAGGACAACTTCAATGTGCCTTGGTATAGATTCTACAAGTGTCTGGAACTCTATTGGAGGGATGAGACGCCATTCTTCCAAGATAAATTCCATATTTTTTTTAATGGTGGTGGAAAACGCCGTCTCAGGAAACGTTCCAGAATCTCCCATAAGTGTTCAATTGGGTTGAGATTTGGTGACTGACACGCACGCACGCACGCACGCACGCACGCACGCACACACACACACACACTGTAAACCCCCCCATTGTTCCTTTCAGACCCCTCTTTCAAAGTCACTGAGATCTCTTCCTCTATCCATGGTAGCAAAAAATAATGGACGACAGGGCGGTTTTTAATACATGACCCTAAGCATGATGGGATATTCCATTTCGTAATTAACTCAGGAGAACACACCTGTGTGGAAACACATGCTTTCAATATACTTTGTATCCCTCATTTATTCAAATGTTTTATTTTCTCTCATTTTGGCAGTTACCTGTATCAAAAGATGGATAGAAATATACCAATATAGATAGTGTCGGATGTGTGTTTTCTTGACTCTATAAAACAGAGCTGTACTGACCTCCGACCTCTGGGATTACTCTCGCTCAGAGAAGTGGCTCTAGTCGTCGCTGAAATAAACACAAAAACATTATTGGAGAGGACTTCATTATGTTACTAACAACAGGTCCCATATACAGGTAACAACAGGTCCCATATACAGGTAACAACAGGTCCCATATACAGGTAACAACAGGTCCCATATACAGGTAACAACAGGTCCCATATACAGGTAACAACAGGTCCCATATACAGGTAACAATACAGGTAACAACAGGTCCCATATACAGGTAACAACAGGTCCCATATACAGGTAACAACAGGTCCCATATACAGGTAACAACAGGTCCCATATACAGGTAACAACAGGTCCCATATACAGGTAACAACAGGTCCCATATACAGGTAACAACAGGTCCCATATACAGGTAACAACAGGTCCCATATACAGGTAACAACAGGTCCCATATACAGGTAACAACAGGTCCCATATACAGGTAACAACAGGTCCCATATACAGGTAACAACAGGTCCCATACACAGGTAACAACAGGTCCCATACACAGGTAACAACAGGTCCCATACACAGGTAACAACAGGTCCCATATACAGGTAACAACAGGTCCCATATACAGGTAACAACAGGTCCCATAACAACAGGTCCCATATACAGGTAACAACAGGTCCCATACACAGGTAACAACAGGTCCCATACACAGGTAACATCAGGTCCCATACACAGGTAACAACAGGTCCCATACACAGGTAACAACAGGTCCCATACACAGGTAACAACAGGTCCCATACACAGGTAACAACAGGTCCTATACACAGGTAACAACAGGTCCTATATACAGGTAACAACAGGTCCTATATACAGGTAACAACAGGTCCTATATACAGGTAACAACAGGTCCTGTATACAGATAACAACAGGTCCTGTATACAGGTAACAACAGGTCCCATACACAGGTAACAACAGGTAACAACAGGTCCTATATACAGGTAACAACAGGTCCTATATACAGGTAACAACAGGTCCTATATACAGGTAACAACAGGTCCTATATACAGGTAACAACAGGTCCTGTATACAGATAACAACAGGTCCTGTATACAGGTAACAACAGGTCCCATATACAGGTAACAACAGGTCCTATATACAGGTAACAACAGGTAACAACAGGTCCTATATACAGGTAACAACAGGTAACAACAGGTCCTATATACAGGTAACAACAGGTCCTATATACAGGTAACAACAGGTAACAACAGGTCCTATATACAGGTAACAACAGGTCCTATATACAGGTAACAACAGGTAACAACAGGTCCTATATACAGGTAACAACAGGTCCTATATACAGGTAACAACAGGTCCTATATACAGGTAACAACAGGTCCTATATACAGGTAACAGACTGTTGGTAACAACAGGAGAGATGACGTCGCTATACATTTATAGCACAGAGAGAAACATCAGAGAACTGGCCAGTCATCACTTGTTCTGTGAATAAAGGAGTAAAAAAACGAGGGGTGAAGACTCACTTTTCTTAATGGCGGCCCTGATAGAGGAGAGAGGTCCTTGGCTGGAAGGAAGAAAAGAAACCAGTCAGTGATCATGTTGGTTCATTCACCTTCTCTTTCCTTCCATTACAGAACACCCAGAGCAGGTTTCCTTCCATTACAGAACACCCAGAGCAGGTTTCCTTCCATTACAGAACACCCAGAGCAGGTTTCCTTCCATTACAGAACACCCAGAGCAGGTTTCCTTCCATTACAGAACACCCAGAGCAGGTTTCCTTCCATTACAGAACACCCAGAGCAGGTTTCCTTCCAGAAACACAGCTAGTGTGTGTGTGTGTGTGTGTGTGTGTATATGTGTGTGTGTGTGTGTTTGTATGTACTCAACAACACATATCGTCAAACAAAGTTTACTTTCCCTTTGTTGCATTCCTTCATAGACTGATCAGTCTACACTGTCCAATCTAGAGCTGACAGACTGATCACAGTCTACACACTGTCCAACCTAGAGCTAACAGACTGATCAGTCTACACACTGTCCAACCTAGAGCTAACAGACTGATCACAGTCTACACACTGTCCAATCTAGAGCTGACAGACTGATCAGTCTACACACTGTCCAACCTAGAGCTAACAGACTGATCACAGTCTACACACTGTCCAACCTAGAGCTAACAGACTGATCACAGTCTACACACTGTCCAATCTAGAGCTGACAGACTGATCACAGTCTACACACTGTCCAACCTAGAGCTAACAGACTGATCACAGTCTACACACTGTCCAACCTAGAGCTAACAGACTGATCAGTCTACACTGTCCAATCTAGAGCTGACAGACTGATCAGTCTACACACTGTCCAACCTAGAGCTAACAGACTGATCACAGTCTACACTGTCCAACCTAGAGCTAACAGACTGATCACAGTCTACACACTGTCCAATCTAGAGCTAACAGACTGATCACAGTCTACACACTGTCCAACCTAGAGCTAACAGACTGATCACAGTCTACACACTGTCCAACCTAGAGCTGACAGACTGATCACAGTCTACACTGTCCAACCGAGAGCTAAATGTGTGTTTTAATCTAGTAACGTTGATTAAACCAGCCTGTAAAAGTGTATTCTGTGTGTGTTTCATTTGAACCTGGTCTAAAACATGCAGAGACATGACCACACCAGTATAACACCCCCCTATAAGGATTAGACGCCTCCAGAGAAACATTACTACTGTTCTCTCTGCCTGTTGTAGTGTCTAGCTGGACAGTCTACTGTTCTCTCTGTCTGTTGTAGTGTCTAGCTGGACAGTCTACTGTTCTCTCTGTTGTAGTGTCCAGCTGGACAGTCTACTGTTCTCTCTGTCTGTTGTAGTGTCTAGCTGGACAGTCTACTGTTCTCTCTGTTGTAGTGTCCAGCTGGACAGTCTACTGTTCTCTCTGCCTGTTGTAGTGTCTAGCTGGACAGTCTACTGTTCTCTCTGTTGTAGTGTCCAGCTGGACAGTCTACTGTTCTCTCTGCCTGTTGTAGTGTCTAGCTGGACAGTCTACTGTTCTCTCTGTTGTAGTGTCTAGCTGGACAGTCTACTGTTCTCTCTGTCTGTTGTAGTGTCTAGCTGGACAGTCTACTGTTCTCTCTGCCTGTTGTAGTGTCTAGCTGGACAGTCTACTGTTCTCTCTGCCTGTTGTAGTGTCTAGCTGGACAGTCTACTGTTCTCTCTGCCTGTTGTAGTGTCTAGCTGGACAGTCTACTGTTCTCTCTGCCTGTTGTAGTGTCTAGCTGGACATTCTACTGTTCTCTCTGCCTGTTGTAGTGTCTAGCTGGACAGTCTACTGTTCTCTCTGCCTGTTGTAGTGTCTAGCTGGACAGTCTACTGTTCTCTCTGCCTGTTGTAGTGTCTAGCTGGACAGTCTACTGTTCTCTCTCTGCCTGTTGTAGTGTCTAGCTGGACAGTCTACTGTTCTCTCTGCCTGTTGTAGTGTCTAGCTGGACAGTCTACTGTTCTCTCTGTCTGTTGTAGTGTCTAGCTGGACAGTCTACTGTTCTCTCTGCCTGTTGTAGTGTCTAGCTGGACAGTCTACTGTTCTCTCTGCCTGTTGTAGTGTCTAGCTGGACAGTCTACTGTTCTCTCTGCCTGTTGTAGTGTCTAGCTGGACAGTCTACTGTTCTCTCTGCCTGTTGTAGTGTCTAGCTGGACAGTCTACTGTTCTCTCTGTCTGTTGTAGTGTCTAGCTGGACAGTCTACTGTTCTCTCTGCCTGTTGTAGTGTCTAGCTGGACAGTCTACTGTTCTCTCTGTTGTAGTGTCTAGCTGGACAGTCTACTGTTCTCTCTGCCTGTGCTTTCTCTTCGTCCGTCTTTCCTTCCCTCAGAGGAAACCCAGAGTATTTAGGGAAAGATAACAGCGGAAATCTCATATCCTCTCAAGAGTGAAACTTCCCGACAAAACAATCCCAAACAACCTTGAACGTTGACAAAAGGCCTACATACCCAAACTGTAGAGTACCTTCAGCCTCTCTCCGTCTCTCTGTCTCAACAGTCCGCCGTTCTCTCTCGTTCTGTCTTCGTTCCTCTCCTGTCTGCTCTACTTTCTGAGTATACTGCTGGTTTCTACAGAGCAGAGCAATGTTAACTTCTGGCTGCTAACTATGTCCAGACCCATGAGTCACACATAACACATCCCAGCTAGCAGTCCACTTCTAACACAGGACCTGGAAGGGGGAGGGGGAAGAAACTCTCCCTATACCCTACTTGAACCTCCTGCTCTCCCCTCCGGTTCTTTCCTCCTCCTGCTCTTCTCTCCTTCCCCCCTCCTGCTCTCCCTCCTCCCCCCCCCCTGCTCTTCCCTCCTCCCCCCCTCCTGCTCTTCCCTCCTTCCCCCCTCCTGCTCTTCCCTCCTTCTGCTCTTCCCTCCTTCCCCCCTCCTGCTCTTCCCTCCTTCCCCCCTCCTGCTCTTCTCTCCTTCCCCCCCTCCTGCTCTTCCCTCCTTCCCCCCTCCTGCTCTTCCCTCCTTCTGCTCTTCCCTCCTTCCCCCTCCTGCTCTTCTCTCCTTCCCCCCTCCTGCTCTTCCCTCCTTCCCCCCTCCTGCTCTTCCCTCCTTCCCCCCTCCTGCTCTTCCCTCCTTCCCCCCTCCTGCTCTTCCCTCCTTCCCCCCCTCCTGCTCTCCCTCCTCCCCCCCTCCTGCTCTTCCCTCCTCCCCCCTCCTGCTCTTCCCTCCTCCCCCCCCTCCTGCTCTTCCCTCCTTCCCCCCCTCCTGCTCTTCCCCCTTCCCCCTCCTGCTCTTCCTCCTTCCCCCCTCCTGCTCTTCCTCCTCCTTCCCCCCTCCTGCTCTCTCTCCTCCTTCCCCCTCCTGCTCTTCTCTCCTTCCCCCTCCTGCTCTTCCCTCCTTCCCCCCTCCTGCTCTTCCTCCTTCCCCCCTCCTGCTCTTCCCTCCTTCCCCCCCTCCTGCTCTTCCCTCCTTCCCCCCTCCTGCTCTTCTCTCCTCCCCCCTCCTGCTCTTCCCTCCTTCCCCCCCTCCTGCTCTTCTCCTCCTTCCCCCCTCCTGCTCTTCCCTCCTTCCCCCCTCCTGCTCTTCCCTCCTTCCCCCCTCCTGCTCTTCCCTCCTTCCCCCCTCCTGCTCTTCTCCCCCTCCTTTCCATCTTCCTATACTCCTCCCTCCCCCTCCTCCTCCAAACTATTTGCTTACATGCATCAGTATATACTTCCTGACATTGAATAACAATCTCCTAAACCTCTGGGAAAGAGGTTGCCTTCAGACTCTGATCTAAGGTCAGTTTTTGCATTTCCCCCTCCTTATGGTTAAAGGCTAACATCAGTTTAAGGCTAAACTGATTCCAGATCAGCATCTGAAGAGGGGAAATTTCTATCCGCAGCCAGAGTAGCCTCTCCAGCCTGTTACCATGCCAATCGACTGAAGCTGGAGCCACATAGTTCCAGGGTTGTGTCAGAGGCAGAAAATAAGTAGTCCCGGCCTAACCTCAACACCGCACCGGGATACTTACTGCAACAGCTGTGAGACAGCTGAGAGAGAGAGAGAGAAAGTAGTCCCAGCTATGTTTTAAATAAGAATTTTAAAAACAATTGGGAATGGAAACACTTCAGGGTGTAAAACAAAGAGATGTATTCCATCCACTAATACGAAACATATTGCTTGTAACACAGAAAAATCTTTATTTTCGGTATTTTGATCCTGAACAACGTTTATTAGAGGTATGGTTAGCGCCATCATGAATTGCACAGTAAATGTTACACTATTCAAAATAAGGAAGTTGTGTTTATGGCCGTATCCATCTGCTCAAAGTCTCTAGCTTCATGAGGAGGTTGTGTTTATGGCCGTATTCATCTGCTCTAAGTCTCTAGCTTCATGAGGAAGTTGTGTTTATGGCCGTATCCATCTGCTCAAAGTCTCTAGCTTCATTAGGAGGTTGTGTTTATGGCCGTATCCATCTGCTCTAAGTCTCTAGCTTCATTAGGAGGTTGTGTTTATGGCCGTATCCATCTGCTCTAAGGCTCTAGCTTCATTAGGAAGTTGTGTTCATGGCCGTATCCATCTGCTCTAAGGCTCTAGCTTCATTAGGAAGTTGTGTTTATTGCCGTATCCATCTGCTCTAAGTCTCTAGCTTCACGAGGAAGTTGTGTTTATGGCCGTATCCATCTGCTCTAAGTCTCTAGCTTCATTAGGAGGTTGTGTTTATGGCCGTATCCATCTGCTCTAAGTCTCTAGCTTCATGAGGAGGTTGTGTTTATGGCCATATCCATATGCTCTAAGTCTCTAGCTTCATGAGGAGGTTGTGTTTATGGCCGTATCCATCTGCTCTAAGTCTCTAGCTTCATGAGGAAGTTGTGTTTATGGCCGTATCCATCTGCTCAAAGTCTCTAGCTTCATTAGGAGGTTGTGTTTATGGCCGTATCCATCTGCTCTAAGTCTCTAGCTTCATTAGGAGGTTGTGTTTATGGCCGTATCCATCTGCTCTAAGGCTCTAGCTTCATTAGGAAGTTGTGTTCATGGCCGTATCCATCTGCTCTAAGGCTCTAGCTTCATGAGGAAGTTGTGTTTATGGCCGTATCCATCTGCTCAAAGTCTCTAGCTTCACGAGGAAGTTGTGTTTATGGCCGTATCCATCTGCTCTAAGTCTCTAGCTTCATTAGGAGGTTGTGTTTATGGCCGTATCCATCTGCTCTAAGTCTCTAGCTTCATGAGGAAGTTGTGTTATTGTATGTTATTTCATTTGAAAGGCTTGTTCTTATCTTTCAAAATACTGTATGTATCATGTTTTCATATATGGTTTGACACCAGCCAATTAATGTACGCAGAGGTCACGGTATATTCAGGAATTACAAAAACTATTTTGCCGATGATGCAACAATGCCAATATGGCGAATTCCAGTTAGCTGGTGTTCTAAAGCCGAGTGTTTCCATTCCTATATAATGGTTAACCTGCTTATACGTCACAGAAATATTGTTCAGAAGGGTGATTGTACAGTTCTGCAGTCCCGCTCAGTCAACCATATAAAACCACTAGCCATGCTAACAGCTCCTAGCCCGACAGTTCTGCAGTCCCGCTCAGCCAACCATATAAAACCACTAGCCATGCTAACAGCTCTACAGTACTGCTCAGCCAACCATATGAAACTACTAGCCATGCTAACAGCTCCTAGCCCGACAGTTCTGCAGTCCCGCTCAGTCAACCATATAAAACCACTAGCCATGCTAACAGCTCTACAGTCCCGTTCAGCCAACCATATAAAACCACTAGCCATGCTAACAGCTCTACAGTCCCACTCAGCCAACCATATAAAACCACTAGCAATGCTAACAGCTCCTAGCCCGACAGTTCTGCAGTCCCGCTCAGCCAACCATATAAAACCACTAGCCATGCTAACAGCTCTACAGTCCCGTTCAGCCAACCATATAAAACCACTAGCCATGCTAACAGCTCCTAGCCCGACAGTTCTGCAGTCCCGCTCAGCCAACCATATAAAACCACTAGCCATGCTAACAGCTCTACAGTCCCGTTCAGCCAACCATATAAA
This sequence comes from Salmo trutta, assembly GCF_901001165.1. Classification (NCBI taxonomy): domain Eukaryota; kingdom Metazoa; phylum Chordata; class Actinopteri; order Salmoniformes; family Salmonidae; genus Salmo; species Salmo trutta. The sequence goes on from NC_042961.1 coordinate 62,480,693, forward strand.
ATCACTAGCCATGCTAACAGCTCTACAGTCCCACTCAGCCAACCATATAAAACCACTAGCCATGCTAACAGCTCCTAGCCCGACAGTTCTGCAGTCCCGCTCAGCCAACCATATAAAACCACTAGCCATGCTAACAGCTCTACAGTCCCGTTCAGCCAACCATATAAAATCACTAGCCATGCTAACAGCTCTACAGTCCCACTCAGCCAACCATATAAAACCACTAGCCATGCTAACAGCTCCTAGCCCGACAGTTCTGCAGTCCCGCTCAGCCAACCATATAAAACCACTAGCCATGCTAACAGCTCTACAGTCCCGTTCAGCCAACCATATAAAATCACTAGCCATGCTAACAGCTCTACAGTCCCACTCAGCCAACCATATAAAACCACTAGCCATGCTAACAGCTCCTAGCCCGACAGTTCTGCAGTCCCGCTCAGCCAACCATATAAAACCACTAGCCATGCTAACAGCTCTACAGTCCCGTTCAGCCAACCATATAAAACCACTAGCCATGCTAACAGCTCTACAGTCCCGTTCAGCCAACCATATAAAATCACTAGCCATGCTAACAGCTCCTAGCCCGACAGCAAGTGTTGGCGTGCAAAGCAAGGTCATAATTTATATGGCAGATGAGTAATAGCAGAGGAAAAATAGTCTATATCTCAAACAGCACCCTATTCCCTATATAGTACACTACTATACACCCTATTCCCTATATAGTACACTACTATACACCCTATTCCCTATATATAGTACACTACTATAGACCCTATTCCCTATATATAGTGCACTACTATAGACCCTATTCCCTATATAGTACACTACTATACACCCTATTCCCTATATAGTACACTACTATACACCCTATTCCCTATATAGTGCACTACTATACACCCTATTCCCTATATAGTGCACTACTATAGACCCTATTCCCTATATAGTACACTACTTTAGACCCTATTCCCTATATAGTACACTACTATAGACCCTATTCCCTATATAGTACACTACTATAGACCCTATTCCCTATATAGTACACTACTATAGACCCTATTCCCTATATAGTGCACTACTTTAGACCAGGGCCCTATTCCCTATATAGTGCACTACTTTAGACCAGGGCCCTATTCCCTATATAGTGGTACTACTATAGACCAGAGCCCTATTCCCTATATAGTGGTACTACTATAGACCAGAGCCCTATTCCCTATATAGGACACTACTATAGACCAGAGCCCTATTCCCTATATAGTGGTACTGCTATAGACCAGAGCCCTATTCCCTATATAGTACACTACTATAGACCAGAGCCCTATTCCCTATATAGTACACTACTATAGACCAGAGCCCTATTCCCTATATAGTGCACTACTATAGACCAGAGCCCTATTCCCTATATAGTGGTACTACTATAGACCAGAGCCCTATTCCCTATATAGTACACTACTATAGACCAGAGCCCTATTCCCTATATAGTGGTACTACTATAGACCAGAGCCCTATTCCCTATATAGTACACTACTTTAGACCAGAGCCCTATTCCCTATATAGTGCACTACTATAGACCAGAGCCCTATTCCCTATATAGTGGTACTACTATAGACCAGAGCCCTATTCCCTATATAGTGCACTACTATAGACCAGAGCCCTATTCCCTATATAGTGGTACTACTATAGACCAGAGCCCTATTCCCTATATAGTACACTACTATAGACCAGAGCCCTATTCCCTATATAGTGGTACTGCTATAGACCAGAGCCCTATTCCCTATATAGTGGTACTACTATAGACCAGAGCCCTATTCCCTATATAGTGGTACTACTATAGACCAGAGCCCTATTCCCTATGTAGTGCACTACTATAGACCAGAGCCCTATTCCCTATATAGTGCACTACTATAGACCAGAGCCCTATTCCCTATATAGTACACTACTATAGACCAGGGCCCTATTCCCTATATAGTACACTACTATAGACCAGAGCCCTATTCCCTATATAGTGCACTACTTTAGACCAGGGCCCTATTCCCTATATAGTGGTACTACTATAGACCAGAGCCCTATTCCCTATATAGTACACTACTATAGACCAGAGCCCTATTCCCTATATAGTGGTACTGCTATAGACCAGAGCCCTATTCCCTATATAGTGGTACTACTATAGACCAGAGCCCTATTCCCTATATAGTACACTACTATAGACCAGAGCCCTATTCCCTATATAGTGGTACTGCTATAGACCAGAGCCCTATTCCCTATATAGTGGTACTACTATAGACCAGAGCCCTATTCCCTATATAGTGGTACTACTATAGACCAGAGCCCTATTCCCTATATAGTGGTACTACTTTAGACCAGGGCCCTATTCCCTATATAGTGGTACTACTTTAGACCAGGGCCCTATTCCCTATATAGTGCACTACTTTAGACCAGGGCCCTATTCCCTATATAGTGGTACTACTTTAGACCAGAGCCCTATTCCCTATATAGTGCACTACTTTAGACCAGGGCCCTATTCCCTATATAGTGCACTACTTTAGACCAGGGCCCTATTCCCTATATAGTGCACTACTTTAGACCAGGGCCCTATTCCCTATATATAGTGCACTACTTTAGACCAGGGCCCTATTCCCTATATATAGTGGACTACTTTAGACCAGGGCCCTATTCCCTATATATAGGGCACTACTGTAGACCAGGGCCCTATTCCCTATATATAGGGCACTACTGTAGACCAGGGCCCTATTCCCTATATATAGGGCACTACTGTAGACCAGGGCCCTATTCCCTATATATAGGGCACTACTTTAGACCAGGGCCCTATTCCCTATATATAGGGCACTACTGTAGACCAGGGCCCTATTCCCTATATATAGGGCACTACTGTAGACCAGGGCCCTATTCCCTATATATAGTGCACTACTTTAGACCAGGGCCCTATTCCCTATATAGTGGTACTACTATAGACCAGGGCCCTATTCCCTATATAGTGGTACTACTATAGACCAGGGCCCTATTCCCTATATAGTGGTACTACTATAGACCAGAGCCCTATTCCCTATATATAGTGCACTACTATAGACCAGGGCCCTATTCCCTATATATAGTGCACTACTATAGACCAGGGCCCTATTCCCTATATATAGTGCACTACTATAGACCAGAGCCCAGTGTACTCTGGTACTATTTGAGATACACAATATGTCTGTCAAAACTATCAGATCTCTTACCTGAGTCTGTGGTCTTTCTGCCTCTCTGAGCGCTCTGTGGAGAGAAAGAGAGAGAGCAGAGAAGAGAGGAAGGGAGAGAAGAAGGGAGAGAAAAGAGGGGAGGGAAAGGGAGAGAAAAGAGGGGGAGGGAAAGGGAGAGAAAAGAGGGGAGGGAGAGAAAGAGAAGAGAGGAAGGGAGAGAAAAGAGGGGAGGGAGAGAAAAGAGGGGAGGGAGAGAAAAGAGGGGAGGGAGAGAAAAGAGGGGAGGGAGAGAAAAGAGGGGAGGGAGAGAAAAGAGGGGAGGAAAAGGGAGAGAAAAGAGGGGAGGGAAAGGGAGAGAAAAGAGGGGAGGGGAGAGAAAAGAGGGGAGGGAGAGAAAAGAGGGGAGGGGAGATAGTGAAATAGAGAAAGGGGACGAGAGAAGCCTTGGTCAAGATATCTCCACTAGCTCATTCATCTCTTCTCCCCTGTAACTCCTCCTTTAGTCATTTCTATAAAAGGAGAATTAATTCTCAAGTCAAACTTACCTGGTCCAATATATTAAATATTGATAACTCCCCAGCATCTAAAGTTCCTCTTGTCTGTGATTCAGATAAAACAAACATCCACAGAACTATTACAGCAGCAGAAGTCCAGCAGTTCTGGTGGATCTTCCAGAACGTAACAGAGTAAACTGAAGACCCAGAAGAAAGATGGAAACCAAACCGCTGTCCAATGAAACTCTCTCTCCGGGTTCCAGAATGTGGAAACCCTCTGCCATTCCCTGGATCTGGTTGGCTGGTTAAAAATAAAGACCGTAGCTGTGATAGGCTAGTGATGGGGTTGAGCAGCAGAAAACACCAGTCAGTCTGGGGTAGTCATCAATGTTTCCAGCTGCATTATAACTTATTATAGCCTGTTATTAACTACAGCTCCGAGTGCAGAGAGTATAGAGGCTTAAAAAAGGTTTTCATATGCATTGAGTTATAACACATTACCAAATCAAACCAAATCTTAGGCCATTATAAACTGGGTGGTTCAATGCCTGAATGCTGATTGGCTGACAGCCGTTGGTATATCAGATCATATAAGACGGGTATGACAAAAAACATTTATTTTTACTGCTCTAATTACGTTGGTAACTAATTTATAACAGCAATAAGGCACCTCAGGGGGTTTGTGGCTAATGGCTGTATCCAGGCACTCAGTGTTGCGTCGTGCTTAAAAACAGCCCTTAGCCGTGGTATATATCCCATCCCCTATAATGCTGCTATGAAGGGTGTTATAAAGCTGAACTTCTACTCCTTACTGCAGCGTGTTAACTACAGCTCTAGGTGCAGAGAGTACAGGTGGGGTTTTATCTATGTACAGGTTATAATGCATTATACAGGATAGCAAGGCTAGACTACTCCTTACTGCAGCCTGTGATTGTACCTCAAAAAGCACCCTATAAAAGCCTCTGGTCCAAAAATGCATAACGCTCTATATAGGGAATAGGGAGAGACACTAAAACAATACTAGCCTCTCAGACAGTATCTATAGTTAGAGAGACTAAAACAATACTAGCCTCTCAGACAGTATCTATAGTTAGAGACACTAAAACAATACTAGCCTCTCAGACAGTATCTATAGTTAGAGACTAAAACAATACTAGCCTCTCAGACAGTATCTATAGTTAGAGACTAAAACAATACTAGCCTCTCAGACAGTATCTATAGTTAGAGAGACTAAAACAATACTAGCCTCTCAGACAGTATCTATAGTTAGAGACTAAAACAATACTAGCCTCTCAGACAGTATCTATAGTTAGAGACTAAAACAATACTAGCCTCTCAGACAGTATCTATAGTTAGAGAGACTAAAACAATACTAGCCTCTCAGACAGTATCTATAGTTAGAGACAAAAACAATACTAGCCTCTCAGACAGTATCTATAGTTAGAGAGACTAAAACAATACTAGCCTCTCAGACAGTATCTATAGTTAGAGAGACTAAAACAATACTAGCCTCTCAGACAGTATCTATAGTTAGAGACTAAAACAATACTAGCCTCTCAGACAGTATCTATAGTTAGAGACTAAAACAATACTAGCCTCTCAGACAGTATCTATAGTTAGAGACTAAAACAATACTAGCCTCTCAGACAGTAGCCTAAGTCAACCAAGTCTGTTTTATCATCCATTGTGAATGATAATAGTTCCTCACAGTACTAGAAACATCTTTCTAACACTCTCCCGGTGTCGATAATGACCAGGCCTCGATGTGAAAGAGAAAAATATCATGATCTAATATGTGACTCGTTTCAGGAAACTAGATATGTTGTTGCTCGTCACTACTTCACAGGAGAGGTTTTGAATGTAAACTTTTGATTTTTATATCAAAATGCATTTTTTGGGGGCAGAAAACAAGCAAACTGTCATGTGCCTTAATGAAACTTGTATGCATCTGTAAACGCGAATAAAAATGGTTAAATTACGAACCTTGTTGGTTTAGCCAAGGAAAAAGACACAAACCTTCCCGCTAGCCATGATTGGCTGAGATAATGGATGGGCCGGACATGCCGAGAGATGAGTTCTGATTGGTCTGCCATGTAGCACGCTTCTGTCTATAACATGAGCTGCTAAGTATGTGTTGATAATCCTTTCTAACGCTGATTTTTATAAATATATCACGTAGTAGAACTGCATCAGTGTTGCTCTCCACTTTCTGGAGGACCGAGTTTTGAAATCAGTGGAATTAGAGTATGATAGCTAAGGAGATGGAGAAAATTCTGGAATTTGATTGTAAACATGCAGAGGGAGTGGAAAAGAGAACACACAGAAAAGGCTGCTGGGCGCCTGCAGATCGTCAGTTGAACGGTGTTTCCTCCGACACATTGGTGCGTCTGGCTTCCGGGTTAAGCTGGGAGGGTGTTAAGGAGTGCGGTTTGGTGAGTCACGTTTCGGGGGACGCAGGACTCGATCCTTCGCCCCTCTCCCGAGCCCGTTGGGGAGTTGCAGCGATGAGACAAGATCATAATCACAAAATTTGTGGTTAAAAAGGGGGGTAGAAATCACAACAAAAGAAATAAAAGATGAACGTTGCTTTTAGTTGCCTGACTTGCTAGAATGAAATATATACTACATTTATTATTAAAAACAGTTTAATTTATTGGTGTTAAAATACACTAGTTATGCTATACTGGACCACCAGGCTGCTGTCATTTTTGTGTTTATACTTTCCCATAACAACAACGACAAGTTTGTTGTCAGACGACAATAGAATGTTCACGATGTCACTGCTGCAACTGTCGACAGACGTAGTGTAAACCGGCCTTTAGGCGTAGTGTAAACCGGCCTTTAGGCGTAGTGTAAACCGGCCTTTAGGCGTAGGGTAAACCGGCCTTTAGGCGTAGTGTAAACCAGCCTTTAGGCGTAGGGTAAACCGGCCTTTAGGCGTAGGGTAAACCGGCCTTTAGGCGTAGGGTAAACCGGCCTTTAGGCGTAGGGTAAACCGGCCTTTAGGCGTAGGGTAAACCGGCCTTTAGGCGTAGGGTAAACCGGCCTTTAGGCGTAGGGTAAACCGGCCTTTAGGCGTAGGGTAAACCGGCCTTTAGGCGTAGTGTAAACCGGCCTTTAGGCGTAGTGTAAACCGGCCTTTAGGCGTAGTGTAAACCGGCCTTTAGGCGTAGTGTAAACCGGCCTTTAGGCGTAGTGTAAACCGGCCTCCAGCCTTTAGGCGTAGTGTAAACCAGCCTTTAGGCGTAGCGTAAACCGGCCTTTAGTCTTGAAATCTTTGGTTGTTTACCACATGGCTTCACATGTGAATCCTTAAAGAGATGGGTGGGGCTAAAGCTTAAGAGGGTGTGAACGATGCTGAATGGGTGGAGACAAAGAAGAGCTTTCCAGTAGGTGCACTAAAACATTCACAGGCCAATTTCTCAAAAAGTGGTGTTACAAGTTTATCAACTTTCAAAGCAGAACTACTTTCCCATTGTTCCTCAACTGTAGTGTATGATACACCATTTTCTAGCGCTGAGTCTCTACTTTTATCCAATGTAAAATACAATTTCTAATTTTGCTACATAAGACCGAATTGAGCTGGTCAGTCACATAAATCCAGTGGAAACATTTTTCCCTTGCGCAAAAAACAGCTGTCTGTCCCGAGGTCACTGACATGGGAAACTCAGAGGTCCTGGAATAGGCTGTTGAGGGAAACTGAGGGCCTGGAAAAGGCTGTTGAGGGAAACTGAGGGCCTGGAAAAGGCTGTTGAGGGAAACTGAGGTCCTGGAAAAGGCTGTTGAGGGAAACAGAGGGCCTGGAAAAGGCTGTTGAGGGAAACAGAGGGCCTGGAAAAGGCTGTTGAGGGAAACAGAGGGCCTGGAAAAGGCTGTTGAGGGAAACAGAGGGCCTGGAAAAGGCTGTTGTTCGCTTGCGATGAATGGGGGTTGGAACGTCATTTCTCACGAATTCGGAAGTGGTGAAAACTCTGGTGTTAAAACCCATTAAAAACAACTGTGCTAGCGCTTGCACACAGGACCGTGATAAAATGTGACTACGGACGTGAAATGGCCGTCCGACTGATTCGTTCTGCCGCCGGGCCCTGGCTCACGAAACAGTAATTCAACAAGATCAAAAATGCATATTCCCATGAAACTGATTGAGATCAATCAGATGATTGGGATGCAGGTGCGGTTTGGACGTTTCACTGTTAAAACGTGAATAATTATAATTCACGATTTACATCCGTTATTTAGACAGTGGCAACGATGATGATTATGAACATGGTCTTTTGCCTGCTAATGCAGTGAAGAAAACGATATGACAACAATAACATCTAATGTAACTGGCCCCTCTAACAGTACAACTGGCCCCTCTAACAGTACAACTGGCCCCTCTAACAGTACAACTGGCCCCTCTAACAGTACAACTGGCCCCAGCTTGCCCCCCCCCCCCCCAGTTGAAATGGTCTAGAACCGCCACTGTTACAGAGGAGTGTAGGTAAAAAAACATAATAAATAACACTACACTGGTTTGTATCATTTTCTTATGATGCAATACATCCATCACACTGACAATGTACTTTAAAACTAAACACACACAGCACAAACAACAGATGTGTGTTGATACATAAACTATTCCGGTGGAATGTTGTTTGGTGAGATGTTACCTCCAGATGAGTTGGTCGGTCGTGGAGGCTGTCTCCTTACGACAGGTTCCCCTCTCGGTTCCCCTCTCAAACTCTGCTGCTGTTCGTCCTCCATTCTCCTCGCCTCGGCCATCGCAGAGAGACAGAGAGAGAGAGACAGAGAGAGAGAGAGAGAGAGAGAGAGAGAGAGAGACTACTCTAGTGCTTGACTGAAGACAACTAGTGCTACAAATCCATAACAATGGATAACAACATGTCCCTACCGCATAGAAACCGACGAGCGGCCAGCGCCGTGCGACTTTTACCTAAACTACACAACAACTCGTATAACCTTTCCCCAAAACAAGTAGACTACCGTGAATATCCTTCGCCAACGTTGGGATTGTGTAAAAATGATCACAAAGAGATGAAAAAAAACAATAGCTATTTGTTGCGGATAATAAGAGCAGAGACTTGTGAATAATAGGTAGTTTGTCTGACCAGCTCCAACACGTCACCACGTCAGAGCAGGAAGAGGACCTGGCATGTGGACGTTACCAGTTATCACAGCTGCAACAATCAGTCTCCATTTTTCTGTTGTTCATTTGCCTCATTTGAAAAATATTTAAGATAAATTGCGCTAAACATGCGGTTTAGAGGCGTAACCTGACCTCAACTTCTTCAGAGACTCTCGCTTAGTCCAGTTGATTCTCCAGTAGGAAACGTGTGTTTTCTCCTTGCTCCCTCGAAACAATATTTATACACATACTTTACTTCAAAGGGATGTTCTATCTATCTATTCCTTATGTCACAATTTACTGGGATACATTTGTCAATAATATCTGTTTGAAAAAAGGTTTGGTTATTACCAACACAAACACCTGCTTGGTGACAAGGTCAAAGGTCTCTTTCAGAATGATTCATAAGTATTACTAACCTGTGAATCATTTACCTGAAGAAACTCAACAAATATATTAACATTAACTGTACTTTTTTTTGTGTTGAGCATCCAGAAACAGTTTATCATTTATTTTGGCTTTGTATGTATGCAAAAAAAGATCATGACAATATATTTATTTTGGCATTGTCTACATGTAAAGAAATGATGGCAAGATAGTTTGTGGATTTATAATTGATAATATTCTTGATGACTTTTGTTTATTATGGGAAAATATGCCGCTCGGTTTCCTTACTTACAATAAGGCTAAAGTAAAATAAATTGTACTTCTTAAATGTAACGGTGCTAATGGGAACATGTAATATTCAGAAATGTAAACAAAAACACAACACTCTTCCTTGTTTTCTAGAAGGAATTCGACCAGTACATTAAGACCATTCTACATTCTTCCAATCAGAAAGCTGTTAAAACAATCAATACATGTGTATTTTAAGGTCCCCCCCCCCTCAGCATATAGCATATATGTTGTTCTTGTTCGCTTGTTTGTATGCTTCACTTCCTGAATGTAAACATGTATTATTTGTTTTAAGTCACAGGCCTGTGCTGCGTTCATGTGCTACCAGAGTTATCAGAAGATTCTAGTTCCCAAGTCGGAATTACAAAGTGGAGAAACTCTGAGAAAATGTCCTAACCCCCGAGTTGTGAAGTTTCACCACTGACCTTTGACCTTTTCAACCAAACGATGACAACAAATCCGTTTTTTTTATATATATAACAACCTCATCAATATGGAAAAATGTAGCTCGTTTTGACCGTATGTCTAATGTTAAACAAGCTAACTTTATTATTGGCATAACATTGTTTACCTCGCTAGCAAGCTAAGAAGTTTATCAAGCTAGCTCCAATCTTATTGGTTGAAGAATTGTTCTGACTTCAGAAGACACGTGAATACATTCAACATCCCAGTTTCCCCATTTCCCACATGAATTATGTCTAAACCCCAAACATTTTTACAATTTATCTTCTTAAAATGTGATTTTTTAACCCTAACACTGCTAACCACATGCCTAACCCTAACCAATTTTGATTTTGCGGCTGTGGAATCTTACTTTGTGGGAATATGTTCAAATGAATTACTTGGTAGTGGGTTTTTTCCTATGATGTTGCTCAACATTTTCCTGAGAAAAGCTCCACAGGCGTTAACTGGAAACTAGGAAAACAACAACAACAAAGTCGACTGCTTGACAGTTTGTTTTCCATTGTTTTTTTGAACCAGGGCCTAAACACAACTCCGGTGACCGCAGACGTACAGTTACAGTAAAGAGTAAATGATCGTGTTTAGCTTGGTCACTGACCGTGTTTAGACTGGTGTGGAAGATAAGTGTTATTATTATCCCGATGGGAAGGTCTTGTCTGTGGCTGTCCAGTCCACATAAGGTCTATGGTTGGTCCATTATTACATGGAAACTACAGAAGGAAAACAACATTTCAACACTGTAACATACCGTTTCAGAACACTTTTAACGTCCTCAAGGTTTTTTTTAAAGAACACAGAAACAACAGAAGAAAAAAAAAAGCAACAAATATTTACAGAATATTTACAAACAAGTTGGCAGGATAGTGCAAAGTCTTAAAATGTTTGAATAAGGCTGGTCATTTGCATAAGTAAATAGGCTATAACCACTATGTAACCTGTGTTATGTCATGTCTTAATAAAGAGGTCAAAGTTCATAGACACGTTATAGAGTTGTCCTGTAGTGGATCATCTCAAATCAATATCAATCAATATGGATAGTGTTGATAATCCACAATTCAAGTCGTGAATAATTGGTCAGCTGTTATGTTTAGGTATATCTGTCCATAAGAGACGTGTGTACAACATGAAGTTTGTAGGAAATAGCGCTAATGCTTTATAGCCTGCTGAGAGAATGCAATAGTTGGAACAGTTGTTGTGTACAACATGAAGTTTGTAGGAAACACCAGTAACGACCAAAGAGCAGAGAACCGCAGCTTCAGCTACGCAACAAAAACAACAACAAAAAATGCTGTACACGCTCAGAAATATCCTGATTTTATTTTTATTTTTTGCTTGGGGAAAATTGGGATACAGAAACCTTATATCCGTATTTTGTCTCCATCATGTCTTGTAGTTAAAGCATTTCAACACTAGATGTCACTATATGGTGGCACCAGGTCACGGAGTCTGAGCGCATTTATGATGGACTTCTCATGACCCGAGTAATGAGGTTATATCACAGGTCTATCAGGCTTCCCCTCCCATTCTGCATGTATAACTATATGATTTCTGCTAAATTCCTCATCTGCTGCTTGTTCTGCAGGTATAACTATATGATTTCTGCTACATTTCCTCATCTGCTGCTTGTTCATCACAAACAGTAAAAAGGGAAAAAATTTAGCTGTAACCTTCCTTTTGAATTGTTTCGCAAAAAAAACAACTAATTTTGTAGATATTTGATGTTGATTTAGACATTACATATATGGGACATTGCAACTCAATAGATGCTAGTGGTCAACCTGAAGTAAACACTTCTAAGGTAAGATATATATAACCTATCGGCTCTTATAACATCTGTGATTCATGATGAAACAGTCATTTTCAATGTCCCCCCCCCCCAAAAAAAACCTTCCCAATTAAATGTTGACTGCAAAGTAGGCCAACCTGGCAGAATGGTATCATGAATTATACTGTGCTTCTACACCTGCATTGCTTGCTGTTTGGGGTTTTAGGCTGGGTTTCTGTACAGCACTTTGAGATAACAGCTGATGTAAGAAGGGCTTTATAAATACATTTGATTTGTATCAACACATTGCACATTTGTTTTGCAAATTCTGCCATCACATGTGTAGTACAGAAACCTGACAGACACCCGCTATCTTAACACATATGTACTGACTAAAACTCGGCTGGAAACCGCTTTCAATCATGCTTTTGCAACACCTGACACCAATACAGTGGATTAGGGAGGATATCCTGACTAGGACTCAAACCCTGATCCCTGAGACTCATTCCAACACCATTATACTGTCAAAATCCTCGCTATGTGAACCATGATGAGGGTGGCAGGTAGCGTAGCGGTAAAGAGCTTTGGGCCAGTAACTGAAAGGTCGTTGGTTCTGATCGCCCCTCCCCAGGAGACTAGTTGAAAAAATGTGTCGATGTTACCTTGAGAAAGGCACTTAAAACCCTAATTACTCCTCCAAGTCACTCTGAATAAGAGCGTCTGCTAAACATGTAGAATGTAATGGTGCTATTCCTACCAAATGGTGTTATTCCTACCAGATGGTGCTATTCCTACCAGATGGTGCTATTCCTACCAGATGGTGCTATTCCTACCAGATGGTGCTATTCCTACCAAATGGTGCTATTCCTACCAGATGGTGCTATTCCTACCAGATGGTGCTATTCCTACCAAATGGTGCTATTCCTACCAGATGGTGCTATTCCTACCAGATGGTGCTATTCCTACCAAATGGTGCTATTCCTACCAGATGGTGCTATTCCTACCAGATGGTGCTATTCCTACCAGATGGTGCTATTCCTACCAAATGGTGCTATTCCTACCAAATGGTGTTATTCCTACCAAATGGTGTTATTCCTACCAAATGGTGCTATTCCTACCAAATGGTGTTATTCCTACCAGATGGTGCTATTCCTACCAAATGGTGCTATTCCTACCAAATGGTGTTATTCCTACCAAATGGTGTTATTCCTACCAGATGGTGCTATTCCTACCAAATGGTGCTATTCCTACCAAATGGTGCTATTCCTACCAAATGGTGTTATTCCTACCAAATGGTGTTATTCCTACCAAATGGTGCTATTCCTACCAAATGGTGCTATTCCTACCAAATGGTGCTATTCCTACCAAATGGTGTTATTCCTACCAAATGGTGTTATTCCTACCAAATGGTGCTATTCCTACCAAATGGTGCTATTCCTACCAAATGGTGTTATTCCTACCAAATGGTGTTATTCCTACCAGATGGTGCTATTCCTACCAAATGGTGCTATTCCTACCAAATGGTGCTATTCCTACCAAATGGTGCTATTCCTACCAAATGGTGCTATTCCTACCAAATGGTGCTATTGTTACCAAATGGGTGTTTGCCATTCACACCAGTAACACGGTTTCACTTCTTTGTCCTGCCGTTTGCTACACTGGTGTCAGAAGTGGGATGTGATGGGGTGGCCTCAAGTACGGTAGGAGGCAGTGTAGTACGGTGGGAGGCAGTGTAGTACGGTGGGAGGCAGTGTAGTACGGTGGGAGGCAGTGTAGTACGGTAGGAGGCAGTGTAGTTATATGAGACATGTTACAATTCCCACCGAGTGGGTTAACCCTATTTCCTATTGAACCTTTATTTAACTATTATTATTATTTATTTATTTATTTTGCTCCTTTGCACCCCATTATTTCTATTTCTACTTTGCACTTTCTTCTACTACAAATCTACCATTCCAGTGTTTTACTTGCTATATTGTATTTACTTCGCCACCATGGACTTTTTTTATTGCCTTTACCTCCCTTATCTTACCTCATTTGCTCACATTGTATATAGACTTATTTTTCTACTGTATTATTGACTGTATGTTTGTTTTACTCCATGTGTAACTCTGTGTTGTTGTATGTGTCAAACTGCTTTGCTTTATCTTGGCCAGGTCGCAGCTGTAAATGAGAACTTGTTCTCAACTAGCTCACCTGGTTAAATAAAGGTGAAATAAAATAAACTAGGAAAGTCAGTTAAGAAGAAATTCTTATTTACAATGACGGCCTACCACTGGCCAAACCCGGACGACACTGGACCAATTGTGTGCCGCCCTATGGGACTCCCAATCACAGGCGTTTGTGATACAGCCTGGATTCAAACCAGGGACTGTAGTTATATCTCTAGCACTGAGATGCAGTGTCTTAGACCGCTGCGCCACTCGGGAGCCCCAACATTTTGGCATGACGCGTAGAGTGTTTGTCTTTTACACCAGCGACCAGAGTTGAATTCGCCGTCCCACCGTTCACTACATTCCCAAAAGGCTAATGTCTCCCGGTGAGGTCGCTTCAGGAAGGCTTAATACTCCCAGCAGGCCCGGTGATTCAGGAAGGCTTAATACTCCCAGCAGGCCCAGTGATTCAGGAAGGCTTAATACTCCCAGCAGGCCCAGTGATTCAGGAAGGCTTAATACTCCCAGCAGGCCCAGTGATTCAGGAAGGCTTAATACTCCCAGCAGGCCCAGTGATTCAGGAAGGCTTCATACTCCCAGCAGGCCCAGTGATTCAGGAAGGCTTCATACTCCCAGCAGGCCCAGTGATTCAGGAAGGCTTAATACTCCCAGCAGGCCCAGTGATTCAGGAAGGCTTAATACTCCCAGCAGGCCCAGTGATTCGGGAAGGCTTAATACTCCCAGCAGGCCCAGTAATTCAGGAAGGCTTCATACTCCCAGCAGGCCCAGTGATTCAGGAAGGCTTAATACTCCCAGCAGGCCCAGTAATTCACGAAAGCTTCATGTGCGTTCTGCTGGATCTGAGCAGCTCTATCCCCTTGACCTAGAACCTAAAACACTTCAATATAGGCTAAATATTTCACTTTAAAATGTAGCACATTTTATGCGTGACATAAACACAACCAGTCACAGTATTTTAATCTGATTAGGCTACCTGGACACTATCCACTCCAACCTGATATCCAAACTGAGCACCGGCCATTCCATGACTGGACAGAGACATCTGTTAATAACTAAACACTAGTTGAATGACATTCGGATATGATCAACCTAAGCCTTGGAGGAATGTATTTCCTGTTTGTCGAGATTGACATAGTCTATTTGATTGGTGTTAAAGTCAGTTATGTGTTTATTATTGGTTCCGTTTCTTATTGGTTGAGTTTCTTATTGGTCGTGTGTAGTGAGATTCTTATTGGTTGTGTGTAGTGAGTTTCTTATTGGTTGTGTGTAGTGAGTTTCTTATTGGTTGTGTGTAGTGAGTTTCTTATTGGTTGTGTGTAGTGAGATTCTTATTGGTTGTGATTATTATTGGTTGTGTGTTGTGAGTTTCTTATTGGTTGTGTGTAGTGAGATTCTTATTGGTTGTGTTTCTTATTGGTTGTGTGTAGTGAGATTCTTATTGGTTGTGTGTAGTGAGTTTCTTATTGGTTGTGTGTTGTGAGATTCTTATTGGTTGTGTTTCTTATTGGTTGTGTGTAGTGAGATTCTTATTGGTTGAGTTTCTTATTGGTTGTGTAGTGAGATTCTTATTGGTTGAGTTTCTTATTGGTTGTGTGTAGTGAGATTCTTATTGGTTGAGTTTCTTATTGGTTGTGTGTAGTGAGATTCTTATTGGTTGAGTTTCTTATTGGTTGTGTAGTGAGATTCTTATTGGTTGAGTTTCTTATTGGTTGTGTGTAGTGAGATTCTTATTGGTTGAGTTTCTTATTGGTTGTGTGTAGTGAGATTCTTATTGGTTGAGTTTCTTATTGGTTGTGTGTAGTGAGATTCTTATTGGTTGTGTTTCTTATTGGTTGTGTGTAGTGAGATTCTTATTGGTTGTGTGTGGTGCATTGGCAAAGAGACTTGTTGGTGTAAAATCATGGCGTATATTTTTATATAATTATAAATGTTGAAAATCTGATCAGTGTCTGTAGCCGGCTCTGATCGTAATATAATGAGACAGGCAGGAAGGGGGAGGGGGGGAGAGAGAGGGAGAGAGAGAGAGAGAGAGAGGGAGGGGGGGGAGAGAGAGGGGGAGGGGGGGAGAGAGAGAGGGGGGAGAGGGGGGAGAGGGGAGAGAGAGGGAGAGGGGGGGAGGGGGGAGAGAGAGGGAGAGGGGGGGGAGGGAGAGGGAAAGGGGGGAGAGAGAGGGGGAGGGAGAGACGAGGGGGGAGAGAGAGGGAGAGGGGGGGAAAGGGGGGGAGAGAGGAGGGGGAGAGGGAGAGAGAGGGGGGGAGAGAGAGGGAGAGGGGGGGAGAGAGCTCATGTTTTGAAGTAGCGTGCAGTTGGCATTGCACAAGAGCTGTTGCTAGATCATTTAATGTTGATTTCTCTACCATAAACCGCCTCAAACATCATTTTAAAGAATTTGTCAGTAGGTCCAACCGGCGTCACAACCGCGTGTAACCACGACAACCCAGAACCATCTGGTCTGAGACCAGCCACCCGGACAGCTGATGAAACTGAGGACTATTTATGTCTGTAATAAAGCCCTTTTGTGGGGAAAAACTCATTCTGATTGGCTGGGCCTGGCTCCCAAGTGGGTGGGTCTATGTCCTCCCAGGCCCACCCCTGCCCAGTCATGTGAAATCCATAGATTAGGGCCTAATCAATTTATTTAAAATGGATTGATTTCCTTATAGGAATAGTAACCTAGTAAAATCGTTGAAATTGTTGCATGTTATATGAGTGCCAGGTGAAGTGGGAAACTAATGCATTTCTCATGAGAAAAAGAGTGTCCCACTACAATTGTAAAGCCACGCTTTAGCAACAATAGAGGTGTGATGTTGTTTAAGGACAGTAGCAGCCACTGAATAATACCTTGTTTCACACTAAAGTAGATAAGACCTTAATTAAATGAAATAAACATGACTTGAGTAGTGAAGGAATAGACTGGTTTTGATTGTGTACATAGTCATCACCCTATCTGGAAGAAAAACTATATTGTGAAAATGATGAGTGAATAAAGACGTAAATGTCCTGCTGAATCTGTATATTATGAGGTTTCAATGTTTTGTTATACAGTAGACAGTGTATAAATGTTTTGTTAGAAAGTAGACAGTGTATAAATGTTTTGTTAGAAAGTAGACAGTGTATAAATGTTTTGTTAGAAAGTAGACAGTGTATAAATGTTTTGTTATACAGTAGACAGTGTATAAATGTTTTGTTAGAAAGTAGACAGTGTATAAATGTTTTGTTAGAAAGTAGACAGTGTATAAATGTTTTGTTAGAAAGTAGACAGTGTATAAATGTTTTGTTAGAAAGTAGACAGTGTATAAATGTTTTGTTAGAAAGTAGACAGTGTATAAATGTTTTGTTATAAAGTAGACAGTGTATAAATGTTTTGTTATAAAGTAGACAGTGTATAAATGTTTTGTTAGAAAGTAGACAGTGTATAAATGTTTTGTTAGAAAGTAGACAGTGTATAAATGTTTTGTTAGAAAGTAGACGGTGTATAAATGTTTTGTTAGAAAGTAGACAGTGTATAAATGTTTTGTTAGAAAGTAGACAGTGTATTTGATCTTTCTTGAAGTTATAACTATGTTATATAATTGATTGAGAGACTTGTTCATCTAACAACCTGTCATCCCTTCTTCAGAGAGAGAGAGAGAGAGAGAGTGAGGTGGAGGGGGGAGAGAGAGGGGGAGAGAGGGAGGTGGAGGGGGAGAGAGGGAGGTGGAGGGGGAGAGAGGGAGAGAGGGAGGTGGAGGGGGGGAGAGAGGGAGGTGGAGGGGGGAGAGAGGGAGGAGAGAGAGAGAGGGGGGAGAGAGGGAGGGAGAGAGAGAGAGAGGGGGGGGAGAGAGAGGGAGGGAGGGAGAGAGAGAGGGGGGAGAGCGAGAGAGAGGGGGAGAGAGGGAGGGAGGGAGAGAGGTGTGTGCCAATGGAAAGGATAAGCGAGAGAGAACGTTTGAGGTAGAGAGAATATCTAATGATTGTTCCAGCCTGTTTTTATATCCTGACAGAGAGAGATGGAGAGAGAGGGGGGGGAGAGAGAGGGAGAGAGGGGGGGAGAGCGAGGGAGAGAGGGGGAGAGAGAGAGGGAGAGGGGGGGAGAGAGAGGGAGAGAGGGGGAGAGAGAGAGGGAGAGGGGGGGAGAGAGAGAGGTGGGAGAGAGAGGGGGAGAGAGGGAGAGGGGGGGGAGCGAGAGAGACCAACAATGAACTTCCAGTAATTAAGAATCTAATCAAGCTTGCTACTAATACCCTGGTACATAACACACACGTTGAACATATTGTGGGTAATGTGTTTAGTTAATTAATTCGACCATTTAAAAAAAAACGAGGATAACACACAATGAATTCTGGGAACTTATTCCCACTGTGGTCCTCTTGAGACAAGATGGCCGGACAAGAGTAGTAATGGTCCATGGTAAGACTTCTCTGTTGCCCTGGCAACTGTTACTATATAGACTCGCTGAGTTGAATTAGGATTTATCTGAAGTCCAGTCCACTCAGAGTCTTGCGCACGCACACGCACGCACGCACACACACACACACACACACACACACACACACACACACACACACACACACACACACACACACACACACACACACACACACACACACACACACACACACACACACACACACACAGTAATAGGAAATGCAGCTCTGTCTCTACCTCTCCCCTGGAGCAGAGTGAGCAGAGCCTGTCCTCTCTGGGCAGCCAGGTTTGTCTGTGACGACCGGTCTCTATAGCCAGCCTGTCCTCTCTGGGCAGCCAGGTTTGTCTGTGATGACCGGTCTCTATAGCCAGACTGTCCTCTCTGGGCAGCCAGACTGTCCTCTCTGGGCAGCCAGACTGTCCTCTCTGGGCAGCCAGACTGTCCTCTCTGGGCAGCCAGACTGTCCTCTCTGGGCAGCCAGACTGTCCTCTCTGGGCAGCCAGACTGTCCTCTCTGGGCAGCCAGGTTTGTCTGTGACGACAGGTCTCTATAGCCAGACTGTCCTCTCTGGGCAGCCAGGTTTGTCTGTGACGACCGGTCTCTATAGCCAGACTGTCCTCTCTGGGCAGCCAGCCTGTCCTCTCTGGGCAGCCAGCCTGTCCTCTCTGGGCAGCCAGGTTTGTCTGTGACGACCGGTCTCTATAGCCAGACTGTGCTCACTGGGCAGCCAGGTTTGTCTGTGATGACCGGTCTCTATAGCCAGACTGTCCTCTCTGGGCAGCCAGACTGTCCTCTCTGGGCAGCCAGGTTTGTCTGTGATGACCGGTCTCTATAACCAGACTGTCCTCTCTGGGCAGCCAGACTGTCCTCTCTGGGCAGCCAGACTGTCCTCTCTGGGCAGCCAGACTGTCCTCTCTGGGCAGCCAGACTGTCCTCTCTGGGCAGCCAGACTGTCCTCTCTGGGCAGCCAGACTGTCCTCTCTGGGCAGCCAGGTTTGTCTGTGACGACCGGTCTCTATAACCAGACTGTCCTCTCTGGGCAGCCAGGTTTGTCTGTGACGACCGGTCTCTATAGCCAGACTGTCCTCTCTGGGCAGCCAGGTTTGTCTGTGACGACCGGTCTCTATAGCCAGACTGTCCTCTCTGGACAGCCAGACTGTCCTCTCTGGGCAGCCAGGTTGGTCTGTGACGACCGGTCTCTATAGCCAGACTGTCCTCTCTGGGCAGCCAGGTTTATCTGTGACGACCGGTCTCTATAGCCAGACTGTCCTCTCTGGGCAGCCAGGTTTGTCTGTGACGACCGGTCTCTATAGCCAGACTGTCCTCTCTGGGCAGCCAGGTTTGTCTTTGACGACCGGTCTCTATAGCCAGACTGTCCTCTCTGGGCAGCCAGGTTTGTCTGTGACGACCGGTCTCTATAGCCAGACTGTCCGCTCTGGGCAGCCAGGTTTGTCTGTGACGACCGGTCTCTATAGCCAGACTGTCCTCTCTGGGCAGCCAGGTTTGTCTGTGACGACTGGTCTCTATAGCCAGACTGTCCTCTCTGGGCAGCCAGGTTTGTCTGTGACGACCGGTCTCTATAGCCAGACTGTCCTCTCTGGGCAGCCAGGTTTGCCTGTGATGACCGGTCTCTATAGCCAGACTGTCCGCTCTGGGCAGCCAGGTTTGTCTGTGACGACCGGTCTCTATAGCCAGACTGTCCTCTCTGGGCAGCCAGGTTTGTCTGTGACGACCGGTCTCTATAGCCAGACTGTCCTCTCTGGGCAGCCAGGTTTGTCTGTGACGACCGGTCTCTATAGCCAGACTGTCCTCTCTGGGCAGCCAGGTTTGTCTGTGACGACCGGTCTCTATAGCCAGCCTGTTCTCTCTGGGCAGCCAGGTTTGTCTGTGACGACCGGTCTCTATAGCCAGACTGTCCTCTCTGGGCAGCCAGGTTTGTCTGTGACAACCGGTCTCTATAGCCAGACTGTCCTCTCTGGTCAGCCAGGTTTGTCTGTGACGACCGGTCTCTATAGCCAGACTGTCCTCTCTGGGCAGCCAGGTTTGTCTGTGACGACCGGTCTCTATAGCCAGACTGTCCTCTCTGGGCAGCCAGGTTTGTCTGTGACGACCGGTCTCTATAGCCAGACTGTCCTCTCTGGGCAGCCAGGTTTGTCTGTGATGACTGGTCTCTATAGCCAGACTGTCCTCTCTGGGCAGCCAGGTTTGTCTGTGACGACCGGTCTCTATAGCCAGACTGTGCTCTCTGGGCAGCCAGGTTTGTCTGTGATGACTGGTCTCTATAGCCAGACTGTCCTCTCTGGGCAGCCAGGTTTGTCTGTGTCGACCAGTCTCTATAGCCAGACTGTCCTCTCTGAGCAGCCAGGTTGGTCTGTGACGACCTGTCTCTATAGACAGACTGTCCTCTCTGGGCAGCCAGGTTTGTCTGTGATGACTGGTCTCTATAGCCAGCCTGTCCTCTCTGGGCAGCCAGGTTTGTCTGTGACGACTGGTCTCTATAGCCAGACTGTCCTCTCTGGGCAGCCAGGTTTGTCTGTGACGACTGGTCTCTATAGCCAGACTGTCCTCTCTGGGCAGCCAGGTTTGTCTGTGATGACTGGTCTCTATAGCCAGACTGTCCTCTCTGGGCAGCCAGGTTTGTCTGTGATGACTGGTCTCTATAGCCAGACTGTCCTCTCTGGGCAGCCAGGTTTGTCTGTGATGACTGGTCTCTATAGCCAGACTGTCCTCTCTGGACAGCCAGGTTTGTCTGTGATGACTGGTCTCTATAGCCAGACTGTCCTCTCTGGGCAGCCAGGTTTCTCTGTGACGACTGGTCTCTATAGCCAGACTGTCCTCTCTGGGCAGCCAGGTTTGTCTGTGACGACCGGTCTCTATAGCCAGACTGTCCTCTCTGGGCAGCCAGGTTTGTCTGTGATGACTGGTCTCTATAGCCAGACTGTCCTCTCTGGGCAGCCAGGTTTGTCTGTGGTGACTGGTCTCTATAGCCAGACTGTCCTCTCTGGGCAGCCAGGTTTGTCTGTGGTGACTGGTCTCTATAGCCAGACTGTCCTCTCTGGGCAGCCAGGTTTGTCTGTGATGACCGGTCTCTATAGCCAGACTGTCCTCTCTGGGCAGCCAGGTTTGTCTGTGATGACTGGTCTCTATAGCCAGACTGTCCTCTCTGGGCAGCCAGGTTTGTCTGTGATGACTGGTCTCTATAGCCAGACTGTCCTCTCTGGGCAGCCAGGTTTGTCTGTGATGACTGGTCTCTATAGCCAGACTGTCCTCTCTGGGCAGCCAGGTTTGTCTGTGATGACTGGTCTCTATAGCCAGCCTGTCCTCTCTGGGCAGCCAGGTTTGTCTGTGGTGACTGGTCTCTATAGCCAGACTGTCCTCTCTGGGCAGCCAGGTTTGTCTGTGACGACCGGTCTCTATAGCCAGACTGTGCTCACTGAGTCTGTACCTAGTCAGTGTTTTCCTCTGTTTTCTATCAGTCAGTGGTCAGATAGTCTGCCACCATGTACTGTCTGTTTAGAGACAAATAGCATTGAAGATTACTTAGATTTTTTTGTAGTGTCTTTTCAGTATTTCTCTTTTTTGCTTTGTGATTTGTTTGGGCTCTGTGGGGTTGGTTTGAGTTAGTGAACTGAGCCTCAGAACCAGCTGGCTGAGGGGACTCTTCTCTGGTTTCATCTCTTGACATTTGTGGAGGATGAATCAGAATTAGTTGGGTAACATAGATAATTAAGATGTTTTATTTGCAAACAATGTCTTCATATGTGAATGTGTCTTTACCTATTCTTAAACCATCTGAAGGGATGGCGTGATTAATGGGGAACCAATTATTTGTCTCCACAATGTCTGTGCGCAGGCCACTCCCCTCAGTGAGCTTGTCCAGGAGTGGGAACAAGAGGGGGTTTACTTGAGATGGGAGTTGACAATTGATATATGCCATTGGATGAAATGGTGTTTTTGTACTATGAAGTACCAGGGATGAGATTAGAACCTCGTCATTCGGGACCAAACTGAACGATAATTTATAGCGAATGTTATCTGGCTGTGGATACTCCTCTCTAAAGTATAAGGTCCATTTTGTGAACTGTTCCTAAGATCTGTGATTCGTAATGTACGTTGAAGGGGTGGTTCTTGAGTATAAAAGACCTTTGTACTTTTGTGTAATCACTTTTCAATGGCATCATTGAAGGTCAAGTGCTTTTGCAAAAGTATCTTAAGTATTAAAGATGTAGTTTAACTCAGACTGGTGTGTTTGTAAGCCTCCTCATTTGGTAATGCAGAAATTAGCCACCACACATTGTAGAGCTGTGTGATGGACTGTTTTGGGGACAATTGTTTTAAGATGACTGTAAAATGTGATGGCTCTTTTTTCTATTGGAATAAGGAGGGGCTATTGGCCCAATTCTTCTCTACATGAACATTTTGGTGTTTTTCTTCGCACTTTGCAAAACTCCGCATGCAGTATTTCGACCTGATGTTTGTCCCATTT
>NC_042961.1:62503978-62556278 GCF_901001165.1 Salmo trutta
GCAGGTGTATACAGCGTACAGTAGAGGTGTGTGTGTGTGTGTGTAACTCACTGCTTGTCATGCAGGTGTATACAGCGTACAGTAGAGGTGTGTGTGTGTAACTCACTGCTTGTCATGCAGGTGTATACAGCGTACAGTAGAGGTGTGTGTGTGTGTGTGTGTGTAACTCACTGCTTGTCATGCAGGTGTATACAGCGTACAGTAGAGGTGTGTGTGTAACTCACTGTTTGTCATGCAGGTGTATACAGCGTACAGTAGAGGTGTGTGTGTGTAACTCACTGCTTGTCATGCAGGTGTATACAGCGTACAGTAGAGGTGTGTGTGTGTGTGTGTAACTCACTGCTTGTCATGCAGGTGTATACAGCGTACAGTAGAGGTGTGTGTGTAACTCACTGCTTGTCATGCAGGTGTATACAGCGTACAGTAGAGGTGTGTGTGTAACTCACTGCTTGTCATGCAGGTGTATACAGCGAACAGTAGAGGTGTGTGTGTGTAACTCACTGCTTGTCATGCAGGTGTATACAGCGTACAGTAGAGGTGTGTGTGTAACTCACTGCTTGTCATGCAGGTGTATACAGCGTACAGTAGAGGTGTGTCCATACAGGGTGTGAAGACAGTCTCCAGTCTCTGCGTCCCAAACCTTCAGAGTCCTGTCAGTCGACCCACTGATCACTATGTTACCGCTCATCTGACTGGACCACACACCTCCTGTATGGCCTACTAATGTACGCAGACACTGGAGGAGAGGGGAGAGGGGGAGGAAGAGAGAGGGGGGGAGGAGAGAACGAGATGGGGAGAGAGGAGAGAGAGAGAGGGAGAATTTAATAAAGCACAGAGACTCATTCTCCTTCAGTGTTAGGAACAGTTATAGCAAACTCCAGCAGGGAGCAGAAGGACGTCTGTCTGTCTGTCTGTCTGTCTGTCTGTCTGTCTGTCTGTCTGTCTGTCTGTCTGTCTGTCTGTCTGTCTGTCTGTCTGTCTGTCTAAACTCCAGCAGGGAGCAGCAGGACGTGTGAACTCTAATCACACCGTATATATCAAGCAGTTTAGATGAGCATTCCGCTACGTGAGAATGTTAGGGTTTATTATTAAACCCTCTCTCTGATGACTGACTGGCTGCCTACTTCTCAGAAGGAGAGAGAGGGGGGGAAGAGAGAGAGGGGGGAAGAGAGAGAGGGGGGAAGAGAGAGAGGGGGGAAGAGAGAGAGGGGGGAAGAGAGAGAGGGGGGAAAGAGAGAGAGGGGGGAAGAGAGAGGGGGGGGAAGAGAGAGAGGGGAAGAGAGAGAGGGGGGAAGAGAGAGAGGGGGGGAAGAGAGAGAGAGGGGGGGAAGAGAGAGAGGGGGGAGAGAGAGAGTGGGGGCGAAGAGAGAGAGGGGGGAGAGAGAGAAAGGGGGGAAGAGAGAGAGGGGGGGAGAGAGAGAAAGGGGGGAAGAGAGAGAGGGGGGAAGAGAGAGAGAGGGGGGAAGAGAGAGAGGGGGGAAGAGAGAGAGGGGGGAAGAGAGAGAGAGGGGGGGAAGAGAGAGAGGGGGGAAGAGAGAGAGAGGGGAGAGAGAGAGGGGGGAGAGAGAGGGGGGGAGAAGGGCAACCAGAGGAGTACAAACAGCACCAATATGTATCTGTTTAGTGATCTTCCCTCACTGTTCATTCTACAACTACTTTAATAACACACTGTCACATATGACAGTTGAAAGGTCAATATTTTATAACCTTTAGCGTTTACAGCTCATTTCTAACAGTTTCCTGCTCCTCGTTAGCTTCTTCTCACTTCGCTTTGGCAATGTAAACATGTTCTGGTTGGTTTCCTAGCCGACGGTGTAAATATTGAGACGGTTTCGGAGCGGGTAGGGAGTGGTGAGTTCACACCTGAGATTCCTCACATACCCCTGGAGCGGGGGGGAGAGAGACAGAGAGAGAGAGAGAGGACAAGGGAACGAGACAGGCCCTCCAGGAGGAACGAGTGCAGTTTACTGAGGACAAATCGGTATGTCCCAAAAAAAATGGCAGCCTATTCCCTGTGAACGATTCTTGAGCAAGTGAACTAAGTAGTACACTATATGTAGGGAATAGAGTGCCATTTGGGAATCAAATCTACATTTCTCAAAGATTTACCTCATTAAACTATACTGATAAATCCCTCAACACCTCGACCACACACACACACACACACACACACACACACACACACACACACACACACACACACACCAGGGTTCTCAGTATTCCCGTCTTTTGGTCCCAGAAATTATAACGAAAAGCCGATAAAATAGCAGGTCTATGGAAAGACATTTGACTGGTCAGGCTTATCTGTCTAAAGGTCAATTTTAATAAATTAGTAGAATTAAAATTGGCGTGTGCATTTTTTGTTAGTCGCTATGGATCTTATTTATCACACGCGTACAGCATACAGATAAAGACTGATTTCAGATGAAAATCTGTCACACCGCTCTAGAGCTGTTACTGGAGGACCTGAGAGACACACCGCTCTAGAGCTGTTACTGGAGGACCTGAGAGACACACCGCTCTAGAGCTGTTACTGGAGGACCTGAGAGACACACCGCTCTAGAGCTGTTACTGGAGGACCTGAGAGACACACCGCTCTAGAGCTGCTGTTACTGGAGGACCTGAGAGACACACCGCTCTAGAGCTGTTACTGGAGGACCTGAGAGACACACCGCTCTAGAGCTGTTACTGGAGGACCTGAGGGTCACACCGCTCTAGAGCTGTTACTGGAGGACCTGAGGGACACACCGCTCTAGAGCTGTTACTGGAGGACCTGAGGGACACACCGCTCTAGAGCTGTTACTGGAGGACCTGAGGGACACACCGCTCTAGAGCTGTTACTGGAGGACCTGAGGGTCACACCGCTCTAGAGCTGTTACTGGAGGACCTGAGGGACACACCGCTCTAGAGCTGTTACTGGAGGACCTGAGAGACACACCGCTCTAGAGCTGTTACTGGAGGACCTGAGGGTCACACCGCTCTAGAGCTGTTACTGGAGGACCTGAGGGACACACCGCTCTAGAGCTGTTACTGGAGGACCTGAGGGACACACCGCTCTAGAGCTGTTACTGGAGGACCTGAGGGTCACACCGCTCTAGAGCTGCTGTTACTGGAGGACCTGAGGGACACACCGCTCTAGAGCTGTTACTGGAGGACCTGAGGGACACACCGCTCTAGAGCTGCTGTTACTGGAGGACCTGAGGGTCACACCGCTCTAGAGCTGCTATTACTGGAGGACCTGAGGGTCACACCGCTCTAGAGCTGCTATTACTGGAGGGCCTGAGGGTCACACCGCTCTAGAGCTGCTGTTACTGGAGGACCTGAGGGTCACACCGCTCTAGAGCTGTTACTGGAGGACCTGAGGGACACACCGCTCTAGAGCTGTTACTGGAGGACCTGAGGGACACACCGCTCTAGAGCTGTTACTGGAGGACCTGAGGGACACACCGCTCTAGAGCTGTTACTGGAGGACCTGAGGGTCACACCGCTCTAGAGCTGTTACTGGAGGACCTGAGGGACACACCGCTCTAGAGCTGTTACTGGAGGACCTGAGAGACACACCGCTCTAGAGCTGTTACTGGAGGACCTGAGGGTCACACCGCTCTAGAGCTGTTACTGGAGGACCTGAGGGACACACCGCTCTAGAGCTGTTACTGGAGGACCTGAGGGACACACCGCTCTAGAGCTGTTACTGGAGGACCTGAGGGTCACACCGCTCTAGAGCTGCTGTTACTGGAGGACCTGAGGGACACACCGCTCTAGAGCTGTTACTGGAGGACCTGAGGGACACACCGCTCTAGAGCTGCTGTTACTGGAGGACCTGAGGGTCACACCGCTCTAGAGCTGCTATTACTGGAGGACCTGAGGGTCACACCGCTCTAGAGCTGCTATTACTGGAGGGCCTGAGGGTCACACCGCTCTAGAGCTGCTGTTACTGGAGGACCTGAGGGTCACACCGCTCTAGAGCTGTTACTGGAGGACCTGAGGGACACACCGCTCTAGAGCTGTTACTGGAGGACCTGAGGGACACACCGCTCTAGAGCTGTTACTGGAGGACCTGAGGGACACACCGCTCTAGAGCTGTTACTGGAGGACCTGAGGGACACACCGCTCTAGAGCTGTTACTGGAGGACCTGAGGGACACACCGCTCTAGAGCTGTTACTGGAGGGCCTGAGGGTCACACCGCTCTAGAGCTGCTGTTACTGGAGGACCTGAGGGACACACCGCTCTAGAGCTGTTACTGGAGGACCTGAGGGTCACACCGCTCTAGAGCTGTTACTGGAGGACCTGAGGGTCACACCGCTCTAGAGCTGCTATTACTGGAGGACCTGAGGGACACACCGCTCTAGAGCTGTTACTGGAGGACCTGAGGGTCACACCGCTCTAGAGCTGTTACTGGAGGACCTGAGGGACACACCGCTCTAGAGCTGCTGTTACTGGAGGACCTGAGGGACACACCGCTCTAGAGCTGTTACTGGAGGACCTGAGGGTCACACCACTCTAGAGCTGTTACTGGAGGACCTGAGGGACACACCGCTCTAGAGCTGCTGTTACTGGAGGACCTGAGGGTCACACCGCTCTAGAGCTGCTGTTACTGGAGGACCTGAGTCTGTAGGGTGGAGGAGGCAGCGACGACTGACAGCGGAGAACGAGGTCCTAGGATTTCCTCTGTTGTCCATCAGAGTAAAAGCTGCATGTTTTTAGTCAAATAACAAGCCTGGCGCTCTTCACAGGCCAGTGGGCTGTAAACTGCAGCCACGGGTCTTCATGCTGTGCAGCTCCTCTGTGAACCATAGGAAGAATACTTGACGTGTTCTGGGTACAAGGCTGTTTAAGGTGTTCCTTAGAGTGCTGTTATACAAATCCACCATCTCATCAGGTGTGGACTCATGACAAGTCAGCTTGTAGGGACAGTGTAAGTCAGTGTAGGGACAAGTCCTTGCAGGGACAGTCAAGCCGAGTGGGACGAGAAGGAGACGTGTGGACTTCTGGCTCATTCATGGATTTCCTACTGCCTCCTCCATGTGAGAGTTGTTTCAGAAGGATTCCAAGCTGAAGGAGTTTGAGCTCCTTACTCAATGTTTGGTTAATCCTGTTGAACCAACCCTCCTGAATAAAACATGTTTAATCCTGTTGAACCTAATGAACCAACCCTCCTGAATAAAACATGTTTAATCCTGTTGAACCAATCCTCCTGAATAAAACATGTTTAATCCTAATGAACCAACCCTCCTGAATAAAACATGTTTAATCCTGTTGAACCTAATGAACCAACCCTCCTGAATAAAACATGTTTAATCCTAATGAACATAATGAACCAACCCTCCTGAATAAAACATGTTTAATCCTAATGAACATAATGAACCAGTCTTCAGGGGGCCCTGAGGTAAAGGACATGTAGTGTCCACATCCCTTTATATCCCTGTACTCACAGGGTAGTGTTGTGTATATATCAGCCTTCCCTTTCTCTGAAACAGGGTAGTGTTGTGTATATATCAGCCTTACCTTTCTCTGAAACAGGGTAGTGTTGTGTATATATCAGCCTTCCCTTTCTCTGAAACAGGGTAGTGTTGTGTATATATCAGCCTTCCCTTTCTCTGAAACAGGGTAGTGTTGTGTATATATCAGCCTTCCCTTTCTCTGAAACAGGGTAGTGTTGTGTATATATCAGCCTTCCCTTTCTCTGAAACAGGGTAGTGTTGTGTATATATCAGCCTTCCCTTTCTCTGAAACAGGGTAGTGTTGTGTATATATCAGCCTTACCTTTCTCTGAAACAGGGTAGTGTTGTGTATATATCAGCCTTACCTTTCTCTGAAACAGGGTAGTGTTGTGTATATATCAGCCTTACCTTTCTCTGAAACAGGGTAGTGTTGTGTATATATCAGCCTTCCCTTTCTCTGAAACAGGGTAGTGTTGTGTATATATCAGCCTTACCTTGCTGGTCAGGGCAGACCAGACTTTCAGAGTGTTGTCATCAGATCCACTGACGATGAGGTCGCCACAGAACTGCAGACATGTGATCACATGATCATCATGACCCTTCAGGACCTGGGCGGGGGGGCGACGGAGACAGTGTGAGAGAGTTATAGGAATGTTAAAGAGAGATTAAAACAAATACAACAAGCTTTTAATCCAAGCTAGAACTGTATTCTCTTACGGAAACCGTTTAAGAACCAAACCGAGGAAAAGTTTCTATATTGGAGAAATTTCGTTTCATTCCGTTTTAGAAACGTTTAGCGGCAGAATCGGCCTTATGAATACGCACCTGTATACCTTTACCTGACCCCTCAACACACACACACACACCTGTATACCTTTACCTGACCCCTCAACACACACACACACCTGTATACATCTACCTAATCCATCAACACACACACACACGTATACCTTTACCTGACCCCTCAACACACACACACACACCTGTATACATCTACCTAATCCATCAACACACACACACACCTGTATACCTTTACCTGACCCCTCAACACACACACACACACACACACACCTGTATACATCTACCGAATCCATCAACACACACACACCTGTATACCTTTACCTGACCCCTCAACACACACACACACCTGTATACATCTACCTAATCCATCAACACACACACACACCTGTATACCTTTACCTGACCCCTCAACACACACACACACACACACACACCTGTATACATCTACCGAATCCATCAACACACACACACCTGTATACCTTTACCTGACCCCTCAACACACACACACACCTGTATACCTCTACCTGACCACAAGTGAGCCCTCTGACCTTTCTGATACCCGGTCAACACCTGGGATTACCTCAATGGCACAGAGACATACCCAGAGTGAGTTATATAATACCTTAGGTGAGGTGATATCTCCAGTCCTCTATGTTATATAATACCTTAGGTGAGGTGATATCTCCAGTCCTCTATGTTATATAATACCTTAGGTGAGGTGATATCTCCAGTCCTCTATGTTATATAATACCTTAGGTGAGGTGATATCTCCAGTCCTCTATGTTATATAATACCTTAGGTGAGGTGATATCTCCAGTCCTCTATATATAATACCTTAGGCGAGGTGATATCTCCAGTCCTCTATATATAATACCTTAGGTGAGGTGATATCTCCAGTCCTCTATGTTATATAATACCTTAGGTGAGGTGATATCTCCAGTCCTCTATGTTATATAATACCTTAGGTGAGGTGATATCTCCAGTCCTCTATGTTATATAATACCTTAGGTGAGGTGATATCTCCAGTCCTCTATGTTATATAATACCTTAGGTGAGGTGATATCTCCAGTCCTCTATGTTATATAATACCTTAGGTGAGGTGATATCTCCAGTCCTCTATATATAATACCTTAGGTGAGGTGATATCTCCAGTCCTCTCTATATAATACCTTAGGTGAGGTGATATCTCCAGTCCTCTCTCTATGTTATATAATACCTTAGGTGAGGTGATATCTCCAGTCCTCTCTATATAATACCTTAGGTGAGGTGATATCTCCAGTCCTCCAGTTGCTCTCTATCCTGTGTTGTTGTACGTAGGCACTCTTCCAGGGTGAGTGGAGGAACCCAGGTTTTAGAGTCTTTCTTCTCTTCACAACCAGGGGCTCTTCTATACCTGAGTACACAGGGTTAAATAACTATTACAATATAATCAGTTATCAGACTTCCTCCTTTTAACAACCAGGGATTCTTCTATACCTGAGTACACAGGGTTAAATAACTATTACATTATACTCATTTATCAGACGCTCTTATCCAGAGCGACTTACAGATGTAGTCGGCTCGGGGATTTGAACCTGAGACCTTTCTGTTACTGACCCAAGGCTCTTAACCGCTAGGCTACATGTCATAGAACCTCTATACCTAAACACACATTAAGACATAAATATGAGGCGTTAGCAATAGCATTATCACAAACTCAGAGAGAGAGATACAGAGGGGGCAACAACAAAAAAGACGAACTGATAAGCTAACATCAAGCATCTTTGCTATCGCTAGCCCCTATAGCTCATTGGTATGGAGGTAGTATAATGCTATCGCTAGCCCCTATAGCTCATTGGTATGGAGGTAGTATAATGCTATCGCTAGCCCCTATAGCTCATTGGTATGGAGGTAGTATAATGCTATCGCTAGCCCCTATAGCTCATTGGTATGGAGGTAGTATAATGCTATCGCTAGCCCCTATAGCTCATTGGTATGGCAGTAGTATAATGCTATCGCTAGCCCCTATAGCTCATTGGTATGGAGGTAATATAATGCTATCGCTAGCCCCTTTAGCTCATTGGAGGTAATATAATGCTATCGCTAGCCCCTATAGCTCATTGGAGGTAGTATAATGCTATCGCTAGCCCCTATAGCTCATTGGTATGGAGGTAGTATAATGCTATCGCTAGCCCCTATAGCTCATTGGTATGGCAGTAGTATAATGCTATCGCTAGCCCCTTTAGCTCATTGGAGGTAATATAATGCTATCGCTAGCCCCTATAGCTCATTGGAGGTAGTATAATGCTATCGCTAGCCCCTATAGCTCATTGGAGGTAGTATAATGCTATCGCTAGCCCCTATAGCTCATTGGTATGGAGGTAGTATAATGCTATCGCTAGCCCCTATAGCTCATTGGTATGGAGGTAGTATAATGCTATCGCTAGCCCCTATAGCTCATTGGTATGGCAGTAGTATAATGCTATCGCTAGCCCCTATAGCTCATTGGTATGGAGGTAATATAATGCTATCGCTAGCCCCTTTAGCTCATTGGAGGTAATATAATGCTATCGCTAGCCCCTATAGCTCATTGGAGGTAGTATAATGCTATCGCTAGCCCCTATAGCTCATTGGTATGGAGGTAGTATAATGCTATCGCTAGCCCCTATAGCTCATTGGAGGTAGTATAATGCCATCGCTAGCCCCTATAGCTCATTGGTATGGAGGTAGTATAATGCTATCGCTAGCTCATGGGTATGGAGGTAGTATAATGCTATCGCTAGCCCCTATAGCTCATTGGTATGGAGGTAGTATAATGCTATCGCTAGCCCCTATAGCTCATTGGTATGGAGGTAGTATAATGCTATCGCTAGCCCCTATAGCTCATTGGTATGGAGGTAATATAATGCTATCGCTAGCCCCTATAGCTCATTGGTATGGAGGTAATATAATGCTATCGCTAGCCCCTATAGCTCATTGGTATGGAGGTAATATAATGCTATCGCTAGCCCCTATAGCTCATTGGTATGGAGGTAGTATAATGCTATCGCTAGCCCCTATAGCTCATTGGTATGGAGGTAATATAATGCTATCGCTAGCCCCTATAGCTCATTGGTATGGCAGTAGTATAATGCTATCGCTAGCCCCTATAGCTCATTGGTATGGAGGTAATATAATGCTATCGCTAGCCCCTTTAGCTCATTGGAGGTAATATAATGCTATCGCTAGCCCCTATAGCTCATTGGAGGTAGTATAATGCTATCGCTAGCCCCTATAGCTCATTGGTATGGAGGTAGTATAATGCTATCGCTAGCCCCTATAGCTCATTGGTATGGAGGTAGTATAATGCTATCGCTAGCTCATGGGTATGGAGGTAGTATAATGCTATCGCTAGCCCCTATAGCTCATTGGTATGGAGGTAGTATAATGCTATCGCTAGCCCCTATAGCTCATTGGTATGGAGGTAGTATAATGCTATCGCTAGCCCCTATAGCTCATTGGTATGGAGGTAGTATAATGCTATCGCTAGCCCCTATAGCTCATTGGTATGGAGGTAATATAATGCTATCGCTAGCCCCTATAGCTCATTGGTATGGAGGTAATATAATGCTATCGCTAGCCCCTATAGCTCATTGGTATGGAGGTAATATAATGCTATCGCTAGCCCCTATAGCTCATTGGTATGGAGGTAATATAATGCTATCGCTAGCCCCTATAGCTCATTGGTATGGAGGTAATATAATGCTATCGCTAGCCCCTATAGCTCATTGGAATGGAGGTAATATGCTATCGCTAGCCCCTATAGCTCATTGGTATGGAGGTAATATAATGCTATCGCTAGCCCCTATAGTTCATTGGAATGGAGGTAATATGCTATCGCTAGCTCATTGGTATGGAGATTGTATAATGCTAGCTGCTCTGTTGGTACACTACATAACCAAAAGTATGTGGACACCTGCTCGTCGAACATCTCATTCCAAAATCATGGGCATTAATAAGGAGTTGGTCCCCCCCTTTGTTGCTATAACAGCCTCCACTATTCTGGGAAGGCTTTCCACTAGATGTTGGAACATTGCTGAGGGGGACTTGCTTCCATTCAGCCACAAGAGCATTAGTGAGGTCGGACACTGATGTTGGGTGATAAGACCTGGCTCGCAGTCGGCATCCCAATTCATCCCAAAGGTGCTAGATGGGTTGAAGTCAGGGCTCTGTGCAGGCCAGTCAAGTTCTTCCACACCGATCTCAATAAACTATTTCTGTATGGACCTCGGTTTGCGCATGGGGGTATTATGATGCTGAAACAGGAAAGGACCTTCCCCAAACTGACGCCACAAAGTTGGAAGCACAGAATCATCTGGAATGTCATTGTGTGCTGTAGCGTTAAGATTTCCCTTCACTGGAACTAAGGGGCCTGAACCATGAAAAATAGCCCCAGACCATTATTCCTCCTCCACCAAACTTTACAGTTGGCACTTTGCATTGGGGCAGGTAGCGTTCTCCTGGCATCCACCAAACCCAGATTCGCCCATTGGACTGCCAGATGGTGTGATTCATCACTCCAGAGAACGTGTTTCCACTGCTCCAGAGTCCAATGGCGGCGAGCTTTACACCACTCCAGCCGACGTTTGGCATTGTGCATGGTGATCTTAGCCTTGTGTGCGGCTGCTCGGCCATGGAAACCCATTTCATGAAGCTCCAGACGAACAGTTGTTGTGCTGACGTTGCTTCCAGAGGCAGTTTGGAACTCGGTAGTGAGTGTTGCAACCGAGGACAGACTATTTTTACACGCTTCAGCGCTAAGCGGTCCCGTTCTGTGAGCTTGCGTGGCCTACCACTTCTCGGCTGAGCCGTTGTTGCTCCTAGATGTTTCCACTTCACAATAACAGCTCTTAAAGTTAACCAGGGGAAGCTCTAGCAGGGTTGGAAAGGTTTCATCCTATGATGGTGCCATGTTGAAAGTCACTGGGGCACTTCAATAAGGCCATTCTACTGCCAATGTTTGTCTATGGAGATTGCATGGCGGTGTGCTTGATTTTATACCCCTGTCCGCCATGGGTGTGGCTGAAATAGCCAAATTCACTAATTTGAAGGAGTGTCCACATACTTTTGTATACTGTATGTGTGTGTAATGTAACGCTAGCTGCCATTTCATTAGGTATAGCTGTAATGCTAACGCTAGCTGCCACTTCATTAGGTATGGCTGTAATGCTAACTCTAGCTGCAATTCCATTGGTATGGCTGTAATGTAATGCTAATGCTAGGTGCCATTCCATTGGTATGGCTGTAATGTAATGCTAATGCTAGCTGCCATTCCATTGGTATGGCTATAATGTAATGCTAAATGCTAGCTGCCATTCCATTGGTATGGCTGTAATGTAATGCTAAT
Organism: Salmo trutta; assembly: GCF_901001165.1. Classification (NCBI taxonomy): domain Eukaryota; kingdom Metazoa; phylum Chordata; class Actinopteri; order Salmoniformes; family Salmonidae; genus Salmo; species Salmo trutta. The sequence continues at coordinate 62,515,587 of NC_042961.1, forward strand.
GCTAGCTGCCATTCCATTGGTATGGCTGTTATATGTTAGCGGTGAATCCTAGCTGACTGGCAGAGAGCCCAGTGCTCCTCACAGACGGACGCAGTGATAGGCTGTTGCAGCACTGCAGAGTGGAGGAGTGGTCAGGGTGTGTGTGTGTGTGTGTGTGTGTAAAGACCTACCCTCCTCTCTACACTTCTCCCTCCACAGCAGGTTGTCCTCAGCCAGTATCCTCCAATAGGAACAGGTCTGAGCAGCCTGCATCAGATCTCTGGGCTCCAAGAACGTCAGGACATACAGGGCCAACTACAGGAGAGAGAAACACAGTTAAACCAACTACAGGGCCAACTACAGGAGAGAGACAGTTAAACCAACTACAGGACCAACTACAGGAGAGAAACACAGTTAAACCAACTACAGGGCCAACTACAGGAGAGAAACACAGTTAAACCAACTACAGGACCAACTACAGGACCAACTACAGGAGAGAAACACAGTTAAACCAACTACAGGGCCAACTACAGGGCCAACTACAGGAGAGACACACAGTTAAACCAACTACAGGGCCAACTACAGGAGAGAAACACAGTTAAACCAACTACAGGGCCAACTACAGGAGAGAAACACAGTTAAACCAACTACAGGGCCAACTACAGGGCCAACTACAGGGGAGACACACAGTTAAACCAACTACAGGACCAACTACAGGACCAACTACAGGAGAGAAACAGTTAAACCAACTACAGGACCAACTACAGGACCAACTACAGGAGAGAGAAACACAGTTAAACCAACTACAGGACCAACTACAGGACCAACTACAGGAGAGAAACACAGTTAAACCAACTACAGGGCCAACTACAGGGCCAACTACAGGAGAGAGACAGTTAAACCAACTACAGGACCAACTACAGGAGAGACACACAGTTAAACCAAATACAGGACCAACTACAGGACCAACTACAGGAGAGAAACAGTTAAACCAACTACAGGACCAACTACAGGACCAACTACAGGAGAGAAACAGTTAAACCAACTACAGGACCAACTACAGGACCAACTACAGGAGAGAAACAGTTAAACCAACTACAGGACCAACTACAGGACCAACTACAGGAGAGAGAAACACAGTTAAACCAACTACAGGACCAACTACAGGACCAACTACAGGAGAGAAACACAGTTAAACCAACTACAGGGCCAACTACAGGGCCAACTACAGGGCCAACTACAGGAGAGAGACAGTTAAACCAACTACAGGACCAACTACAGGAGAGACACACAGTTAAACCAAATACAGGAGAGAAACACAGTTAAACCAACTACAGGACCAACTACAGGACCAACTACAGGAGAGAAACAGTTAAACCAACTACAGGACCAACTACAGGACCAACTACAGGAGAGAAACACAGTTAAACCAACTACAGGACCAACTACAGGACCAACTACAGGAGAGAAACAGTTAAACCAACTACAGGACCAACTACAGGAGAGAAACAGTTAAACCAACTACAGGACCAACTACAGGACCAACTACAGGAGAGAAACACAGTTAAACCAACTACAGGACCAACTACAGGACCAACTACAGGAGAGAAACAGTTAAACCAACTACAGGACCAACTACAGGGCCAACTACAGGAGAGAAACACAGTTAAACCAACTACAGGGCCAACTACAGGACCAACTACAGGAGAGAAACACAGTTAAACCAACTACAGGGCCAACTACAGGGCCAACTACAGGGCCAACTACAGGAGAGAAACAGAGTTAAACCAACTACAGGGCCAACTACAGGGCCAACTACAGGAGAGAAACAGTCATATCACTGACTGGATCCCAACTTAACTCACAATCACATCTATATGTCAGAGCAGCGGTGCTTGAACTCATGGATTTGAACTGAGCTCAAGTGGCAGATGTGTGTGCGTGTCCCCCTTCCTGTGTGTGTGTGTGTGTGTCCCCCTTCCTGTGTGTCTGTCCCCTTCCTGTGTGTGTGTGTGTGTGTCCTTCCTGTGTGTGTGTGTGTGTGTGTGTGTGTGTGTCCCCTTCCTGTGTGTCTGTCCCCTTCCTGTGTGTGTGTGTGTGTGTCCTTCCTGTGTGTGTGTGTGTGTGTGTGTGTGTGTGTGTGTCCCCTTCCTGTGTGTCTGTCCCCTTCCTGTGTGTGTGTGTGTGTGTGTGTGTGTGTGTGTGTGTGTGTGTGTGTGTGTGTGTGTTCACCTCTTTGGGCAGCAGGGAGATGAAGTCTCGTTGGAACTGAGGCTCAATAACCTGCATCATGTGCTTCACCTGATTGGACTCACAGCTGTCAATCAAGTCATCCAGAGCCAATAGGCGCTCGGAACCACTCCACGCCTACAGGAAGTGGGAGGGGCAACAATACATATTAGGTTCAAAGCTGCTCATCAAGGCTAAAAGGGTGACTACAATGAAGACTCTCAAATATAAAAAAACACTTGATTTGGTTACACTGTTATGGGTATGTTGAGGAAGAGGAAACACTACAGAACCACAGAGGGTCCAGAACCCCCTAGGGAGGGCTGTTCACCATTCCTTAATACTACAGAACCACAGAGGGTCCAGAACCCCCTAGGGAGGGCTGTTCACCATTCCTTAATACTACAGAACCACAGAGGGTCCAGAGCCCCCTAGGGAGGGCTGTTCACCATTCCTTAATACTACAGAACCACAGAGGGTCCAGAGCCCCCTAGGGAGGGCTGTTCACCATTCCTTAATACTACAGAACCACAGAGGGTCCAGAACCCCTAGGGAGGGCTGTTCACCATTCCTTAATACTACAGAACCACAGAGGGTCCAGAACCCCCTAGGGAGGGCTGTTCACCATTCCTTAATACTACAGAACCACAGAGGGTCCAGAACCCCCTAGGGAGGGCTGTTCACCATTCCTTAATACTACAGAACCACAGAGGGTCCAGAACCCCCTAGGGAGGGCTGTTCACCATTCCTTAATACTACAGAACCACAGAGGGTCCAGAACACACTCCAGGTTCCCAGGGCTTAATGGCTGTTAGGGAGACGCGGCAGCAGAGTCCGAGAGAGAAAATGTAAAGCAATACTTTTTCAGTTTATGAGAGAGGGCCGTGTGTGTGTGTGTGTGTCTTTCTCTCTCTCTCACCTGGAAGGTGTGAAGCCAGTCCTGTAGGCCGGAGGGGGGCGGGCCTGAGGTGACACGTCTCCGCTGAGCTGAATGCCCATTGGCTGCTCGCAGGTCTCCAAAGGTAGTGGGCGTGGTCTGGAATGGAACGAGACTGGAGGGACTGAAGAGAGAGAGAGAGAGAGAGAGAGAGAGAACATGAGAAAGAGAGGTTGAGAATTCAAAAGGTTTTGTCGGATATTATTCATCGTAATCAGACAGGTTTTTTTTACATGGACGATACATTGGAGATAATATAAGACAAGTACTAGAAATAATAGAACACTGAAGAATCTGGGAAACCAGGCCTGCTATTCATAGCAGTACGACTTTATCAAAAGCCTCTACATATAAATGCCTGGAATATTTACATTTTGGAGAATCTCATATATAAATGGGTTAAAGTTATGTAAAGGCAGGGGTGTAAAGTACTTAAGTAAAAATACTTTAAAGTACTACTGAAGTAGTTTTTTGGGGTATCTGTACTTTACTATTTATATTTTTTGACAACTTTTACTTTACTACATTTTCCCCTGACACCCAAAAGTACTTATTACATTTTGACAGGAAAATGGTTCAATTCACACACTTATCAAGAGAACATCCCTGGTCATCCCTATTGCCTCTGATCTGGCAGACTCCCTAAACACAAACGCTTCCTTTGTAAATGATGTCAGTGTTGGAGTGTGACCCTGGCTATCCATCAATAATACAATTTTTTTTTAAATGGTGCCGCCTGGTTTGCTTAATATAGAGAATTAGAAATGAATTATACTTTTACTTTTGATACTTCAGTATATTTTAGCTATAACATTTACTTCGATAATGAAGTATATTTAAAACCAAATACTTTTAACTCAAGTAGTATTTTACTGGGTGACTTTCACTTGAGTCATTTTCTATTAAGGTATCTTTACTTTTACTCAAGTATGACAATTGGGTACTTTTTCCACAAAATGTGTATAGGTAACAATAGTAACCCTAGGTGTAAAATAGTAAAAATAATGGCTACTTCTCAGAAAGTATTAAGCGGTCAAGAGGAGTAAAACAAGGTTGTCCACCATCAGGATATATATTTATTATTGCCATCGAAATGTTAGCTGTTAAAATCAGATCCAATATTCATAAAGGTCTAGAAATCCAGGGCTTAAAAACTAAGGCATCATTGTACGCTGATGATTCACTTAAAAAACATGCAAAATGTTTTACACACCTTGATTTATTTAACTAGGCAAGTCAGTTAAGAACAAATTCTTATTTTCAATGACAGCCTACCGAGGAACAGTGGGTTAACTGCCTTGTTCAGGGGCAGAACAGCAGATTTGTACCTTGTCAGCTCAGGGATTTCAACTTGCAACCTTTCGGTTACTAGTCCAACGCTCTAACCACTAGGCTACCTCACACCATTCTTTTAAAACCACAATCTGAATCCCTCCACAGCCTCATAGAGGATCTACATACTGTTTCTATCCTCTCTGGATTAAAACCAAATTATGTACTATATTACTTATTGGATTACTAAAAAATATAACTTTTACATTACCATGTAGGTTACTAATTAAATGGTAAATTATATGAGCAAAAAAAATATTCAATTTCACTTGGAATGGCAAGCTAGACAAATTTAAAATGGGCCTATTTATATAATGAACATGCATTCAGAGGGGAGAAGTTATTAAATATTAAAGCATTGGACCTCTCACTAAAGGCTTGAGTCATACAAAAATGATACTTAAATCCGAAATGGTTCCCCAGCACATAAGTAAAGCAGCCCAGTGTTCAACAATGACCTTTTATTCAGATTATAACCATTCACTTGTAAATTATTGAAATCTCCAAAATATCCCTATTTTTTAAAACAAACCATAGAAGGTTGGTTGCAATTACAGTTTAATCCTCCAGAAAAGACAGAACAAATATTACAACAAATATTACGGTTAAACTCAAATATACAGATTTATAATAAACCATTTTTTTGTGAAGAAACAAATGACGGTCTTCGTAAATGATATCATAAATAAACAGGTGGTGTTGTCACACATGCATCTAACATAAATATATGGAAATCTCTGCTCTACCCCAAATTACAACCAACTAATTGCAGAATTACTGCAAAAATGGAAGAGGCAAGTGGAAGGGGGAAAAAGTAAGGAACTTGTATGTCTGCCCTGAATTAAAGACCAAGATCGGCTCAAGAAAATTGTGATAATTAAAAAAGTATACCAGTTTCATTTAAGGACCAAAAAATTGACAGCCGTGCCATATAGATTGGAGGGAGGGGCCAGTTGGGAGGAGATTTTTGACGTACCGATTCAATGTCACATGGTTTATGAACTGATATGCAAAACGACACCAGATTCAAAACTTTGTTTTCAATACAAATCATTATACAAAATTCTTGCAAACAATAAAATGATATTTGACGAGCTAAATGCCCTTTATGCTCGCTCAAGGCAAGCAAAACTGAAACATGCACGAGAGCACCAGCTGTTCTGGATGACTGTGATAACGCTCTCAGTAGCCGATGTGAGCAAGACCTTTAAACATGTCAACATTCACAAAGTTGCGGGGCCAGACGGATTATCAGGACGTGTACTCAAAGCATGTGCGGACCAACTGGCAAGTGTCTTCACTGACATGTTCAACCTCTCCCTGACCGAGTCTGTAATACCAACACGTTTCAAGCAGACCACCATAGTCCCTGTGCCCAAGAACACTAAGGTAACCTGCCTAAATGACTACCGCCCCGTAGCACTCACGTCCGTAGCCATGAAGTGCTTTGAAAGGCTGGTCATGGCTCACATCAACACCATTATCCCAGAAACCCTAGACCCACTCCAATTCGCATACCACACCAACAGATCCACAGATGATGCAATCTCTATTGCACTCCACACTGCCCTTTCCCACCTGGACAAAAGGAACACCTATGTGAGAATGCTGTTCATTGACTACAGCTCAGCGTTCAACACTATAGTGCCCACAAAGCTCATCACTAAGCTAAGGACTCTGGGACTAAACACCTCCCTCTGCAACTGGATCCTGGACTTCCTGACGGGCCGCCCCAGGTGGTGAGGGTAGGCAACAACACGTCTGCCATGCTGATCCTCAACACTGGGGCCCCTCAGGGGTGTGTGCTTAGTCCCCTCCTGTACTCTGTGTTCACCCACGCCAATACCATCATTAAGTTTGCTGATGACACAACAGTGGTAGGCCTGAACACCGACAACGACGAGACTGCCAGTTCTCTGACTTCCTCCCTATAGGCTATGTGGTGCCAGGACAACAACCTCTCCCTCAATGTGAGCAAGACAAAGGAGCTGATTGTGGACTACAGAAAAAGGAGGGCCGAACAGGCCCCATTAACATCGATGGGGCTGTAGTGGAGCGGGTCGAGAGTTTATCAAGTTCTTTGGTGTCCACATCAACAAACTATCATGGTCCAAACACATCAAGACAGTCGTGAAGAGGGCACGACACGCCTTTGTCCCCCCCCCCACGAGACTGAAAAGATTTGGGATGGGTCCCCAGATACTCAAAAAGTTCTACAGCTGCACCATCAAGAGCATCCTGACTGGTTGCATCACCGCCTGGTATGGCAACTGTTCGGCATCCGACCATAAGGCGCTACAGAGGGTAGTGCGTACGGCCCAGTACATCACTGGGCGAGAGAGAGGAGGGAGGTAAAGAATTCGTAATAACCAGTGTTTCTGTCTTACAAGGAAAATGTTCAACATCATATCTTTCATTCTCATAATTTATCAGATGTTCTGCTACCCATAGTACCTGAAGAAATTAGTTGATATGACTCACACTAGAGAGACGGAATTATATGGAGAGCGTGTTACCCGAGGCGGCAGGGAGCGTGTTACCCGAGGAGGCAGGGAGCGTGTTACCAGAGGCGGCAGGGAGCGTGTTACCCGAGGAGGCGGGGAGCGTGTTACCCGAGGCGGCGGGGAGCGTGTTACCCGAGGCGGCAGGGAGCGTGTTACCCGAGGAGGCGGGGAGCGTGTTACCCGAGGAGGCAGGGAGCGTGTTACCCGAGGAGGCAGGGAGCGTGTTACCCGAGGCAGGGAGCGTGTTACCCGAGGCAGGGCGCGTGTTACCCGAGGAGGCAGGGCGCGTGTTACCCGAGGCGGCAGGGCGCGTGTTACCAGAGGAGGCAGGGCGCGTGTTACCCGAGGAGGCAGGGCGCGTGTTACCAGAGGAGGCAGGGCGCGTGTTACCCGAGGAGGCAGGGAGCGTGTTACCAGAGGCGCAAGGGAGAGGCAGGGAGCGTGTTACCTAGGGAGGCAGGGGCGCGTGTTACCGACGGCGGCCAGGGCGCGTGTCACGAGGCAGTGAGCGTGTTACCCGAGGAGGCAGGCGCGTGTTACCCGAGGCAGGGGCGTTGTTACCCGAGGGGCACAGGGCGCGTGTTACCAGATGGCGGCAGGGCGCGTGTTACCCTCCGAGGCACGGGCGGGTGTTACCACGAGGGCAGGGGCGCGTGTTACCCGAGGCAGGGACGGCGTGTTACCCGAGGAGAAGGGCCGCGTCGTTACCCGAGGAGGCAGGGAGAGTCGTGTTACCACGAGGCGGCAGGGAGGCGGTTACCCGAGGAGGCCAGGCCCGCGCGTGTTAACCCGAGGCGGCAGGGCGCGTGTTACCAGAGGCAGGGAGCGTGTTACCCGAGGAGGCAGGGCGCGTGTTACCCGAGGCAGGGCGCGTGTTACCCGAGGCGGCAGGGCGCGTGTTACCAGAGGCGGCAGGGCGCGTGTTACCCGAGGCAGGGCGCGTGTTACCCGAGGCAGGGCGCGTGTTACCCGAGGCAGGGCGCGTGTTACCCGAGGCAGGGCGCGTGTTACCCGAGGCAGGGCGCGTGTTACCCGAGGCGGCAGGGCGCGTGTACCCGAGGCAGGGTCTGCGTGTTACCCGAGGCAGGGCGCGTGTTACCGAGGCAGGGAGCGTGTTACCAGAGGCGGCAGGGAGCGTGTTACCCGAGGAGGCAGGGAGCGTGTTACCAGAGGAGGCAGGGAGCGTGTTACCCGAGGAGGCAGGGAGCGTGTTACCAGAGGCGGCAGGGCGCGTGTTACCAGAGGCGGCAGGGCGCGTGTTACCAGAGGAGGCAGGGAGCGTGTTACCCGAGGCAGGGCGCGTGTTACCCGAGGCAGGGCGCGTGTTACCCGAGGCAGGGCGCGTGTTACCCGAGGCAGGGCGCGTGTTACCCGAGGCAGGGCGCGTGTTACCCGAGGCAGGGCGCGTGTTACCCGAGGCGGCAGGGCGCGTGTTACCCGAGGCGGCAGGGAGCGTGTTACCCGAGGCAGGGCGCGTGTTACCCGAGGCAGGGAGCGTGTTACCAGAGGCGGCAGGGAGCGTGTTACCCGAGGAGGCAGGGAGCGTGTTACCAGAGGCGGCAGGGAGCGTGTTACCAGAGGCAGGGAGCGTGTTACCAGAGGCGGCAGGGAGCGTGTTACCAGAGGCAGGGAGCGTGTTACCCGAGGAGGCAGGGAGCGTGTTACCAGAGGCGGCAGGGAGCGTGTTACCAGAGGAGGCAGGGAGCGTGTTACCAGAGGCGGCAGGGAGCGTGTTACCCGAGGAGGCAGGGAGCGTGTTACCCGAGGCAGGGAGCGTGTTACCAGAGGCGGCAGGGAGCGTGTTACCCGAGGAGGCAGGGAGCGTGTTACCAGAGGCGGCAGGGAGCGTGTTACCAGAGGCAGGGAGCGTGTTACCAGAGGCGGCAGGGAGCGTGTTACCAGAGGCAGGGAGCGTGTTACCCGAGGAGGCAGGGAGCGTGTTACCAGAGGCGGCAGGGAGCGTGTTACCAGAGGAGGCAGGGAGCGTGTTACCCGAGGCAGGGAGCGTGTTACCCGAGGCAGGGAGCGTGTTACCCGAGGAGGCAGGGAGCGTGTTACCAGAGGCGGCAGGGAGCGTGTTACCAGAGGAGGCAGGGAGCGTGTTACCCGAGGAGGCAGGGAGCGTGTTACCAGAGGCAGGGAGCGTGTTACCAGAGGAGGCAGGGAGCGTGTTACCAGAGGAGGCAGGGAGCGTGTTACCAGAGGAGGCAGGGAGCGTGTTACCAGAGGAGGCAGGGAGCGTGTTACCCGAGGAGGCAGGGAGCGTGTTACCAGAGGAGGCAGGGAGCGTGTTACCAGAGGAGGCAGGGAGCGTGTTACCAGAGGAGGCAGGGAGCGTGTTACCAGAGGAGGCAGGGAGCATGTTACCCGAGGAGGCAGGGAGCGTGTTACCAGAGGAGGCAGGGAGCGTGTTACCAGAGGCGGCAGGGCGCGTGTTACCAGAGGCGGCAGGGCGCGTGTTACCAGAGGAGGCAGGGAGCGTGTTACCAGAGGAGGCAGGGAGCGTGTTACCCGAGGCAGGGAGCGTGTTACCCGAGGAGGCAGGGAGCGTGTTACCAGAGGCAGGGAGCGTGTTACCCGAGGAGGCAGGGAGCGTGTTACCAGAGGAGGCAGGGAGCGTGTTACCAGAGGAGGCAGGGAGCGTGTTACCAGAGGAGGCAGGGAGCGTGTTACCAGAGGAGGCAGGGAGCGTGTTACCCGAGGCAGGGAGCGTGTTACCAGAGGAGGCAGGGAGCGTGTTACCAGAGGCGGCAGGGAGCGTGTTACCAGAGGCGGCAGGGAGCGTGTTACCAGAGGCGGCAGGGAGCGTGTTACCAGAGGCGGCAGGGAGCGTGTTACCAGAGGAGGCAGGGCGCGTGTTACCAGAGGCGGCAGGGCGCGTGTTACCAGAGGAGGCAGGGAGCGTGTTACCAGAGGCGGCAGGGCGCGTGTTACCAGAGGAGGCAGGGAGCGTGTTACCAGAGGCGGCAGGGCGCGTGTTACCCGAGGCGGCAGGGCGCGTGTTACCAGAGGCGGCAGGGCGCGTGTTACCTGAGGTAGTTGGAACCTTTGCAGTGTTTCTTGCCTGAAGAGAACGGCCTGACGTCTGGTCCATGGTCCAACTTCCTCTTCATCTGATAGAGAAAGAGTTGGAGGGGGGGGGGGGGGGGGGGGAGGAGAGAGATGAAGAGGGGGGGGAGAGGAAGAGGAAGAGGGAGATGGAGGAATGGAGAGAGAATGGAGAGAGAATGGAGAGAGGGAAAAAGTTAAGCCACAGTACAAAACAGAAAGTCACAAACTAGCATACACATAGCATACCATCATAAAGCTCCACACCCTAACCAAAAAACAACCACAATCCAACCCTGTAGAGTCGTGTCTGTTTTCACTAGCCCTTAAAGTACCAGGCTCTGACGTTGTATTTACAGTGTATAAGGTGGAGGGTGACAGAAGACTGGAAAATATAAAAACACACACAGCTGTAGTCTAAAACAACTCACTGTCTGCTGCCACCCAGCTATCAATACACCTTATAGGAAAGTTTAAAACGGTTTAAATATCACACACACAAACAAAAAACATTTCAACGTTGATCAAGACTTGGATATAAACGGCTTTCAAAAGGAAACGTCATGACAACGAATAATTATCACCTCACTCGAAACAAAACATTTCTAGATTAGTGAATGCCAAAACTGGACTAATTTCTAGCGTTTATTTTATTTGATATTTTTTTTAAAGGAGAACGTGATTTGAATGAAATATATAAATAAATATTTCCACTCTCTCTCCTCCATACCGTTTCCAACCAACTGCACCTTAACGGCCCTGAATGACAAGCACGCTGAAAATGACAGGAATGTGTCGAGCACCGACCGTAATAGTCTACAGGCTGTTCCGGGTTGGAGCGGAGGGTAATAACCAGAGATAGGTAGTCATCACTCACACACGTATACGGATAAAATACTCCATTTGAAAACACACACACACACACACACATCTGATACGTTTGGGGCGGGGGACAAAACACTGAGAAATTCACCCCCGAAGTCAAGTGAAACCATACCACTGCTGCCCCGGGGGCGAGTATGCGCATCAAGTCACAGCAGCAGCACACACACACACACACACACAGTCGCAAAAAGCCGAACGGGAACTCGACACACACACACACACACCACCCACACAATTATGTATGTTTGTGCTTAATAATACCACTTTCAAATGGATTTTTCCTAATCAACCGCGAAGCAACATTGTCTCTGTCAGGTCTCTGTCAGGTCAACACACTAGCTTGTCTGTACCTTATCGGTTTTCTCCCAACCCCGGACACACACACACACACACACACACACATACATTCATCGGCTCGCCAACACCTTCCTCCTACCGCCGCAGACTACACACACCGCAGCCCAGGGCAACAACAGACCAATACATGGCTGAATATGGCCAAGCAAATGATATACATGTAGCTTCCGTTAGCCTATATTCGGTTAGCTACATTTCAGAGTGTGTTTATTATCGGCGCTACTTTAATAAGGGAGAGAGAGCGGAATAACAGGCGCGTCACGTACCGTCAGTCCATCTCTATTCCGCAGTGGTCCATTTCTCTACACAACTACATCACCACCCAGCTATATAACCCAATTATACAGTCTGATCATACCGTCTTTAAGCCCACAGAGTGTCAACGATACGTAAATGCCAACGTAGAAAAATGAGAAAATTAAATTGTAAAAAAAAATGAATGACACTCACTTTATAGAATATGAGCTTCAACGTGCCGTAGAAACCCATGGTGATTGTATTCCTGCGTTATATATCTCCTTCAAGGTAGCACAAGTCCACAGATCGATTTAGATAGGTAATACTCCTCTGGTCCGAAGGGAAAAATCCTTCCTCCTCCTCCTCCTCCTCTCCCTCAGTCAGAACCAACCTTAACGTTGTCTGCCGCTACGGACATGCCCCGACAAGCCTATTCTCTCTCCCCAATGCAACGCTTATAAACTACTATTTCTTATTGTTGTTTCATTGTGGAGAAACAAGGAAACTGCAAGTAAACCAGTTCCTTGGACGATGTATACCACGCGTCTCCCGTACATACGGTTAATACAACTTGAAGCGGAGTTAGTTTAACTGCATTGACCCAGCTAGTTAGCTAGCCAGCCATATAAGCACAGAGAGAGAGAGAGAGAGAGAGAGAGGTGGAGAGAGAGAGAGAGAGAGAGAGAGAGAGGTGGAGAGAGAGAGAGAGGGAGAGAGAGAGAGAGAGAGAGGTGGAGAGAGAGAGAGAGAGAGAGAGAGAGAGAGGTGGAGAGAGAGAGAGAGGGGAGAGAGAGGTGGAGAGAGAGAGAGATAGGGGGAGAGAGAGGGAGAGAGAGACTGCATGACCATAGAGATATTTCCTTCAGTTAACACAGACCTAAGAAAACCAATCCAATAATTTGATAAACTCCTATATCTACAGTGTTGTACAACCAAGCACAAAGACCATTGTTGCCTAAATATAACCCATATTTATTTGTTTGGTTTACTACACGCCCTTCTGTACATCTACAACACTGTACACAGCCATAATATAACATTTGAAAAGTCTCTATTCTTTTGATACTTTAGTGTGTAATATTTGCTGTTCATTTATGATTGATGATTAAAAAAAGAGAGAAATAATTTCACTTGCTTTAGCAATGTAAACATACGCCGAGTGTACAAAACATTAAGAACACTTTCCAAATATTGATTTACCCCACCATCCCTTTTTTCCCCTGACACATTGTAGGCTGTTCTAAGGGCATGGACTCTACAAGGTGTTGAAAGCATTACACGGGGACGCTGGCCCATGTTGACTCTAAGATGGCTGCATGTCCTTTGGGTGGTGGACCGTTCTTGATACACACAGGAAACTGTAGAGCTTGAAAAACCCAGCAGCGATGCAGTTCTTGACACAAACCGGTGTACCTGGCACCTAACACCATACCCCGTTCAAAGGTACTTCAATATTTGTGTCTTGCCCATTTACTCTCTGAATGACACACACACACAATCCATGTCTCAAAGCTTAAAAATCCTTCTTTAAACCCGTCTCCTCCCCTTCATCTACACTGATTGAAGTGGATTTAACAAGTGACATCAATAAGGGATCATAGCTTTCACCTGGATTCACCTGGTCAGTCTGTCATGGAAAGAGCAGGTGTTCATAATGTTTTGTACACTCAGTCACTATGCTTTTCCAAGCGAGAGCGAGCAGGCTTGTTAACCAGACCCTTGCTTGTCCTCTCCCAGCAGGCCTTTTCTCCGTGATCTAGATATGCATCTCCCCCTGGGGGGGGAGGGACGACGGGGGGAGGGACGTGGGGGGAGGGACGACGGGGGGAGGGACGACGGGGGGAGGGACGACGGGGGGAGGGACGACGGGGGGAGGGACGTGGGGGGAGGGACGACGGGGGGAGGGACGACGAGGGGAGGGACGACGAGGGGAGGGACGACGGGGGGAGGGACGACGGGGGGAGGGACGACGGGGGGAGGGACGACGAGGGGAGGGACGACGAGGGGAGGGACGACGGGGGGAGGGACGACGAGGGGAGGGACGACGGGGGGAGGGACGACGGGGGGAGGGACGACGGGGGGAGGGACGACGGGGGAGGGACGACGAGGGGAGGTACGACGAGGGGAGGGACGACGAGGGGAGGGACGACGGGGGGAGGGACGACGGGGGAGGGACGACGAGGGGAGGTACGACGAGGGGAGGGACGACGAGGGGAGGGACGACGGGGGGAGGGACGACGGCGCTGCAGCAGTCTGGAGAGAAGCGTCTCCTGGGAAGTTGGGGAACGGACCGGTATAAAGCAGAATAACGAGGAAGATGAGACAGGGAGAAGAACCCGACCCTACTGAAACAATACCGAGACAGGGAGAAGAACCCTACACTACTGAAACAATACCGAGACAGGGAGAAGAACCCTACACTACTGAAACAATACCGAGACAGGGAGAAGAACCCGACACTACTGAAACAATACCGAGACAGGGAGAAGAACCCTACACTACTGAAACAATACCGAGACAGGGAGAAGAACCCGACACTACTGAAACAATACCGAGACAGGGAGAAGAACCCTACACTACTGAAACAATACCGAGACAGGGAGAAGAACCCGACACTACTGAAACAATACCGAGACAGGGAGAAGAACCCGACACTACTGAAAACAATACCGAGACAGGGAGAAGAACCCTACACTACTGAAACAATACGAGACAGGGAGAAGAACCCGACACTACTGAAACAATACCGAGACAGGGAGAAGAACCCGACACTACTGAAACAATACCGAGACAGGGAGAAGAACCCGACACTACTGAAACAATACCGAGACAGGGAGAAGAACCCGACACTACTGAAACAATACCGAGACAGGGAGAAGAACCCGACACTACTGAAACAATACCGAGACAGGGAGAAGAACCCTACACTACCCGACACTACCAACCCACCACCCTGACGACACTACCAGCCCACCACCCTGACGACACTACCAACCCACCACCCTGACGACACTACCAACCCACCACCCTGACGGAGACGACACTACCAGCCCACCACCCTGACGGGACGACCAGCCCACCACCCTGACGGGACGACCAGCCCACCACCCTGACGGGACGACCAGCCCACCACCCTGACGGAACGACCAGCCCACCACCCTGACGGGACGACCAGCCCACCACCCTGACGACACTACCAGCCCACCACCCTGACGACACTACCAGCCCACCACCCTGACGGGACGACCAGCCCACCACCCTGACGACACTACCAGCCCACCACCCTGACGGGACGACACGACCACCACCCTGAAGGGACGACACGACCAGCCCACCACCCTGAAGGGACGACACGACCAGCCCACCACCCTGAAGGGACGACCAGCCCACCACCCTGAAGGGACGACCAGCCCACCACCCTGACGGGACGACCAGCCCACCACCCTGACGGGACGACCAGCCCACCACCCTGACGGGACGACCAGCCCACCACCCTGACGACACTACCAGCCCACCACCCTGACGGGACGACCAGCCCACCACCCTGACGGGACGACACTACCAGCCCACCACCCTGACGGGACGACACTACCAGCCCACCACCCTGACGACACTACCAGCCCACCACCCTGACGGGACGACACTACCAGCCCACCACACTGACGGGACGACCAGCCCATCACCCTGACGGGACGACCAGCCCATCACCCTGACGGGACGACACTACCAGCCCACCACCCTGACGGAGACGACACTGCCAGCCCACCACCCTGACGGGACGACACTGCCAGCCCACCACACTGACGGGACGACACTACCAGCCCACCACCCTGACGGGACGACACTACCAGCCCACCACCCTGACGGGACGACACTACCAGCCCACCACCCTGACGGGACGACACTACCAGCCCACCACCCTGACGACACTACCAGCCCACCACCCTGACGACACTACCAGCCCACCACCCTGACGGGACGACACTACCAGCCCACCACCCTGACGACACTACCAGCCCACCACCCTGACGACACTACCAGCCCACCACCCTGACGGGACGACACTACCAGCCCACCACCCTGACGGGACGACCAGCCCACCACCCTGACGACACTACCAGCCCACCACCCTGACGACACTACCAGCCCACCACCCTGACGACACTACCAGCCCACCACCCTGACGGGACGACCAGCCCACCACCCTGACGGGACGACACTACCAGCCCACCACCCTGACGGGACGACACTACCAGCCCACCACCCTGACGGGACGACCAGCCCCACCACCCTGACGGGACGGACCAGCCCACCACCCTGACGGGCCGACCAGCCACCACCCTGACGTGACGACCAGCCCACCACCCTGACGACACTACCAGCCCACCACCCTGACGGGACGACCAGCCCACCACCCTGACGACACTACCAGCCCACCACCCTGAAGGGACGACACTACCAGCCCACCACCCTGACGGAGACGACACTACCAGCCCACCACCCTGACGACACTACCAGCCCACCACCCTGACGGGACGACACTACCAGCCCACCACCCTGACGGGACGACACTACCAGCCCACCACCCTGACGGGACGACCAGCCACCACCCTGACGACACTACCAGCCCACCACCCTGACGGGACGACACTACCAGCCCACCCACCCTGACGGGACGACCAGCCCACCACCCTGACGACACGACCAGCCCACCACCCTGACGGGACGACCAGCCCACCACCCTGACGGGACGACCAGCCCACCACCCTGACGGGACGACCAGCCCACCACCCTGACGGGACGACCAGCCCACCACCCTGACGGGACGACCAGCCCACCACCCTGACGGGACGACCAGCCCACCACCCTGACGACACGACCAGCCCACCACCCTGACGGAGACGAATCTACCAGCCCACCACCCTGACGGAGACGAATCTACCAGCCCACCACCCTGACGGAGACGACACTACCAGCCCACCACCCTGACGGGACGACACTACCAGCCCACCACCCTGACGGAGACGACACTACCAGCCCACCACCCTGACGACACTACCAGCCCACCACCCTGACGGGACGACCAGCCCACCACCCTGACGGGACGACCAGCCCACCACCCTGACGGGACGACCAGCCCACCACCCTGACGGAACGACACTACCAGCCCACCACCCTGACGACACGACCAGCCCACCACCCTGACGGAGACGAATCTACCAGCCCACCACCCTGACGGAGACGACACTACCAGCCCACCACCCTGACGGGACGACCAGCCCACCACCCTGACGGGACGACCAGCCCACCACCCTGACGGGACGACCAGCCCACCACCCCGACGGGACGACCAGCCCACCACCCCGACGACACTACCAGCCCACCACCCCGACGACACTACCAGCCCACCACCCCGACGGGACGACCAGCCCACCACCCCGACGGGACGACCAGCCCACCACCCCGACGGGACGACCAGCCCACCACCCCGACGGGACGACCAGCCCACCACCCCGACGGGACGACACTACCAGCCCACCACCCTGACATAGACGACACTACCAGCCCACCACCCTGACGGGACGACACTACCAGCCCACCACCCTGACGGGACGACACTACCAGCCCACCACCCTGACGGGACGACACTACCAGCCCACCACCCTGACGGGACGACACTACCAGCCCACCACCCTGACGGGACGACACTACCAGCCCACCACCCTGACGGGACGACACTACCAGCCCACCACCCTGACGGGACGACCAGCCCACCACCCTGACGGGACGACACTACCAGCCCACCACCCTGACGGGACGACACTACCAGCCCACCACCCTGACGGGACGACACTACCAGCCCACCACCCTGACGGAGACGACACTACCAGCCCACCACCCTGACGGAGACGACACTACCAGCCCACCACCCTGACGGGACGACACTACCAGCCCACCACCCTGACGGGACGACACTACCAGCCCACCACCCTGACGGGACGACACTACCAGCCCACCACCCTGACGGAGACGACACTACCAGCCCACCACCCTGACGACACTACCAGCCCACCACCCTGACGACACTACCAGCCCACCACCCTGACGGAGACGACACTACCAGCCCACCACCCTGACGGAGACGACACTACCAGCCCACCACCCTGACGACACTACCAGCCCACCACCCTGACGACACTACCAGCCCACCACCCTGACGACACTACCAGCCCACCACCCTGACGACACTACCAGCCCACCACCCTGACGGAGACAGGAAGTGGAACCAGGAAGTGGGGTGTATAAAATACATTGATCAGAATCCTTCAGAAAGAGTAGAATCTTCCTCTAGCAGGGGAAGCCAATCAGAGAGTACCATTGTGTGGGTAACTATGGAGAGATGAATATGGAACGCTGGGAGGTTGATTTTAATTAATTTGAGTTTAACCGACTCAGCTCAGATATCTACGGCTCCGTACAGGCAGACAACTTCAGCAGTTTTCAACCTAGCTGTTCAAAATAGACTACACTGTATCAGTAAGGTAGTAAGGTTAAACCTTGCCCTCGATACAGGTCACTTCGGTACGACCACGGACAGGGCTGACACTTCTGAAAAAACATTTTCCTCCGAGCGAGACCCTCTCACCTCAGACAGAGACAGAGACAGACAGAGAGAGAGAACAGAGAGAGAGAGAGAGAACAGAGAGAGAGAAAGCGAGAGAGAGAACAGAGAGACAGACAGACAGAGACAGAGACAGAGAGAGAGAGACCGACCCTCTCACCTCAGAGAGAACAGAGAGAGAACAGAGAGACAGACAGACAGAGACAGAGAGAGAGAGAGAGAGAGAGACCGACCCTCTCACCTCAGACAGAGACAGAGACAGACAGAGAGAGAGAACAGAGAGAGAGAGAAAGCGAGAGAGAGAACAGAGAGACAGACAGACAGAGACAGAGAGAGAGAGAGAGACCGACCCTCTCACCTCAGAGAGAACAGAGAGAGAGAAAGCGAGAGAGACAGACAGACAGAGACAGAGAGAGAGAGAGAGACCGACCCTCTCACCTCAGAGAGAACAGAGAGAGAGAAAGCGAGAGAGAGAACAGAGAGAGACAGACAGACACAGACAGAGAGAGAGAGAGAGACCGACCCTCTCACCTCAGAGAGAACAGAGAGAGACAGACAGACAGAGACAGAGAGAGAGACCGACCCTCTCACCTCAGAGAGAACAGAGAGAGACAGACAGAGACAGAGAGAGAGACCGACCCTCTCACCTCAGAGAGAACAGAGAGAGAGAGAGACAGACAGACAGAGACAGAGAGAACAGAGAGAGACCGACCCTCTCACCTCAGAGAGAACAGAGAGAGAGACCGACCCTCTCACCTCAGAGAGAACAGAGAGACATTGCGTGTCTTTCACACCAATGGTTCCAAACAATGATACATTTAGAGACTCACTTCTGGAAGGTAAATGATTCAACCAGACCAAACTACTTGATTTATTCCAACACACTCCTCACCAGACTAACGTTTTGAGTACGCTAGTTAAGTCTTCTCAGCTGTGAGTTTAACTGTAACCACTGCTTCATCTCAATGGGATAGTCACTCTAATCCAGGGAATAGTACAGATTGTTGGGAATGCCGGCTAAGCTGGGAATTCTGTCCAGGCTCGTGTGTGTGTGTGTGTGTGTGTGTGTGTGCTGACACAGCTATATAGGTAGCCTAACTAACAGACAGGAATGCTGCAAGGCACCGGAATGTGACCCCAGTTAGTCACAGCCCAGATCCACAGGGTGTGTGTGTGTGTGTCTCATGGTTTCCATCAGCTGGTAATTGCCGGCTTTTAGCCGATAACAAAAAAAAAAGATTGACTAGCGATTCTGCTGTTGGTTACTGGGCTTGTTGGCTAGCGATTCTGCTGTTGGTTACTGGGCTTGTTGGCTAGCGATTCTGCTGTTGGTTACTGGGCTTGTTGGCTAGCGATTCTGCTGTTGGTTACTGGTCTTGTTGGCTAGCGATTCTGCTGTTGGTTACTGGTCTTGTTGGCTAGCGATTCTGCTGTTGGTTACTGGTCTTGTTGGCTAGCGATTCTGCTGTTGGTTACTGGTCTTGTTGGCTAGCGATTCTGCGGTTGGTTACTGGTCTTGTTGGCTAGCGATTCTGCGGTTGGTTACTGGGCTTGTTGGCTAGCGATTCTGCTGTTGGTTACTGGTCTTGTTGGCTAGCGATTCTGCTGTTGGTTACTGGTCTTGTTGGCTAGCGATTCTGCTGTTGGTTACTGGGCTTGTTGGCTAGCGATTCTGCTGTTGGTTACTGGTCTTGTTGGCTAGCGATTCTGCTGTTGGTTACTGGTCTTGTTGGCTAGCGATTCTGCTGTTGGTTACTGGTCTTGTTGGCTAGCGATTCTGCTGTTGGTTACTGGTCTTGTTGGCTAGCGATTCTGCTGTTGGTTACTGGTCTTGTTGGCTAGCGATTCTGCTGTTGGTTACTGGTCTTGTTGGCTAGCGATTCTGCTGTTGGTTACTGGTCTTGTTGGCTAGCGATTCTGCTGTTGGTTACTGGTCTTGTTGGCTAGCGATTCTGCTGTTCGTTACTGGTCTTGTTGGCTAGCGATTCTGCTGTTGGTTACTGGTCTTGTTGGCTAGCGATTTGGTTGTTCGTTACTGGTCTCGTTGGCTAGCGATTCTGCTGTTGGTTACTGGGCTTGTTGGCTAGCGATTCTGCTGTTGGATACTGGTCTTGTTGGCTAGCGATTCTGCTGTTGGTTACTGGGCTTGTTGGCTAGCGATTCTGCTGTTGGATACTGGTCTTGTTGGCTATCGATTCTGCTGTTGGTTACTGGTCTTGTTGGCTAGCGATTCTGCTGTTGGGTACTGGTCTTGTTGGCTAGCGATTCTGCTGTTGGTTACTGGTCTTGTTGGCTAGAGATTCTGCTGTTGGTTACTGGTCTTGTTGGCTAGAGATTCTGCTGTTGGTTACTGGTCTTGTTGGCTAGCGATTCTGCTGTTGGTTACTGGTCTTGTTGGCTAGCGATTCTGCTGTTGGGTACTCGTCTTGTTGGCTAGCGATTCTGCTGTTGGTTACTGGTCTTGTTGGCTAGCGATTTGGTTGTTCGTTACTGGTCTTGTTGGCTAGCGATTCTGCTGTTGGTTACTGGTCTTGTTGGCTAGCGATTCTGCTGTTGGTTACTGGTCTTGTTGGCTAGCGATTTGGTTGTTCGTTACTGGTCTTGTTGGCTAGCGATTCTGCTGTTGGTTACTGGTCTTGTTGGCTAGCGATTCTGCTGTTGGTTACTGGTCTTGTTGGCTAGCGATTTGGTTGTTCGTTACTGGTCTTGTTGGCTAGCGATTCTGCTGTTGGTTACTGGTCTTGTTGGCTAGCGATTTGGTTGTTCGTTACTGGTCTTGTTGGCTAGCGATTCTGCTGTTGGTTACTGGGCTTGTTGGCTAGCGATTCTGCTGTTTGTTACTGGTCTTGTTGGCTGAGGGAAAGTTATGGACAGTTTCTCTAACCTCTTCACAGCATCAGAATTCAGTCAGGAGGACCGCACCATCATTACATCCTGGACTTACATGTTCCGTTAATATCAATTACCATATTCTAAATGTGATTTGTCATTCTGAGGACTGTGGTTGGACGCCCTGTCATTCTGAGGACTGTGGTTGGACGCCCTGTCATTCTGAGGACTGTGGTTGGACGCCCTGTCATTCTGAGGACTGTGGTTGGACGCCCTGTCATTCTGAGGACTGTGGTTGGACGCCCTGTCATTCTGAGCACTGTGGTTGGACGCCCTGTCATTCTGAGCACTGTGGTTGGACGCCCTGTCATTCTGAGCACTGTGGTTGGACGCCCTGTCATTCCGAGCACTGTGGTTGGACGCCCTAATCAGGTTACGCACCCAATGCATATGGTACATTTCTCAAATGTCTGATAAATTAAAATGGCGCAGGTCAAATGTCCACAGCCACATTTTCCTAACTGAAACCCTGAGTGTGTGAGACAATCATTGTGAGAGCGAATGAGTGTGTGATAGAGAATGTGTGTGTATGCTCACGTGTGGGTGTGTGCATGAGAGAGGGATTGTGTGTGTGTGTGTGTGTGTGTGAGAGAGAGAGAGGCCTCAGGAAAGAAATGCTGTCAGCACGCTCAACCGGTTGTTGCTTACTCAGCCGATAGAAACTTTGAACCAGTTTGTCCCGCTAACGAACGAGACGAGTCAGCCTTCTCTGGTCTCTCCCCCTCCCGTTACGGGGTCTGAGCCTTCTCTGGTCTCTCCCCCTCCCGTTACGGGGTCAGAGCCTTCTCTGGTCTCTACTCCTCCCGTTACGGGGTCAGAGCCTTCTCTGGTCTCTACTCCTCCCGTTACGGGGTCAGAGCCTTCTCTGGTCTCTCCCCCTCCCGTTACGGGGTCAGAGCCTTCTCTGGTCTCTCCCCCTCCCGTTACGGGGTCAGAGCCTTCTCTGGTCTCTCCCCCTCCCGTTACGGGGTCAGAGCCTTCTCTGGTCCCTCCTCCACCCGTTACGGGGTCTGAGCCTTCTCTGGTCTCTCCTCCTCCCGTTACGGGGTCAGAGCCTTCTCTGGTCTCTCCTCCTCCCGTTACGGGGTCAGAGCCTTCTCTGGTCTCTCCTCCTCCCGTTACGGGGTCAGAGCCTTCTCTGGTCTCTCCTCCTCCCGTTACGGGGTCAGAGCCTTCTCTGGTCTCTCCCCCTCCCGTTACGGGGTCAGAGCCTTCTCTGGTCTCTCCTCCTCCACCCGTTACGGGGTCTGAGCCTTCTCTGGTCTCTCCTCCACCCGTTACGGGGTCTGAGCCTTCTCTGGTCTCTCCTCCACCCGTTACGGGGTCTGAGCCTTCTCTGGTCTCTCCCCCTCCCGTTACGGGGTCAGAGCCTTCTCTGGTCTCTCCTCCTCCACCCGTTACGGGGTCAGAGCCTTCTCTGGTCTCTCCTCCTCCACCCGTTATGGGGTCTGAGCCTTCTCTGGTCTCTCCTCCTCCACCCGTTACGGGGTCTGAGCCTTCTCTGGTCTCTCCCCCTCCCGTTACGGGGTCTGAGCCTTCTCTGGTCTCTCTTCCTCCCGTTACGGGGTCTGAGCCTTCTCTGGTCTCTCCCCCTCCCGTTACGGGGTTTGAGCCTTCTCTGGTCTCTCCTCCTCCCGTTACGGGGTCAGAGCCTTCTCTGGTCTCTCCTCCTCCCGTTACGGGGTCAGAGCCTTCTCTGGTCTCTCCCCCTCCCGTTACGGGGTCAGAGCCTTCTCTGGTCTCTCCTCCTCCCGTTACGGGGTCAGAGCCTTCTCTGGTCTCTCCTCCTCCACCCGTTACGGGGTCTGAGCCTTCTCTGGTCTCTCCCTCTCCCGTTACGGGGTCTGAGCCTTCTCTGGTCTCTCCTCCTCCACCCGTTACGGGGTCTGAGCCTTCTCTGGTCCCCCCTCCTCCCGTTACGGGGTCTGAGCCTTCTCTGGTCCCCCCTCCTCCCGTTACGGGGTCTGAGCCTTCTCTGGTCCCTCCTCCTCCCGTTACGGGGTCTGAGCCTTCTCTGGTCTCTCCTCCTCCACCCGTTACGGGGTCTGAGCCTTCTCTGGTCTCTCCTCCTCCACCCGTTACGGGGTCTGAGCCTTCTCTGGTCTCTCCTCCTCCACCCGTTACGGGGTCTGAGCCTTCTCAGGTCTCTCCTCCACCCGTTACGGGGTCTGAGCCTTCTCTGGTCTCTCCTCCTCCACCCGTTACGGGGTCAGAGCCTTCTCTGGTCTCTCCTCCTCCACCCGTTACGGGGTCTGAGCCTTCTCTGGTCTCTCCCCCTCCCGTTACGGGGTCTGAGCCTTCTCTGGTCTCTCCTCCTCCACCCGTTATGGGGTCTGAGACGCCGAAGCCTCTCACCATTAGCTCTGACAAATTGAAAACCCTAGTCATTGGCGACTCCATTACCCGCAGTATTAGACTTAAAACTAATCATCCAGCGATCATACACTGTTTACCAGGGGGCAGGGCTTCGGACGTTAAGGCTAATCTAAAGACGGTGCTCGCTAAAGATAAAACTGGCGAGTGTAGAGAGTATAGGGATATTGTTATCCACGTCGGCACCAACCATGTTAGGATGAAACGGGTCAGTAAGCAACATAACATCAGCGTGTAACGTAGCTAGAGCTGGGGGGGATATGAATCCAATAGCAACAACTGACATTTACTCCTGAGGTGCTGACTTGTTGAACCCTCGACAACTACTGTGATGATTATTATTATTTGACCCTGCTGGTCATTTATGAACATTTTAACATCTTGACCATGTTCTGTTATAATCTCCACCCGGCACAGCCAGAAGAGGACTGGCCACCCCTCATAGCCTGGTTCCTCTCTAGGTTTCTAATCTCCACCCGGCACAGCCAGAAGAGGACTGGCCACCCCTCATAGCCTGGTTCCTCTCTAGGTTTCTAATCTCCACCCGGCACAGCCAGAAGAGGACTGGCCACCCCTCATAGCCTGGTTCCTCTCTAGGTTTCTTCCTGGGTTCTGGCCTTTCTAGGGAGTTTTTCCTAGCCACCGTGCTTCTACACCTGCATGGCTTGCTGTTTGGGGGGTTTTAGGCTGGGTTTCTTTATAGTTTCTGTGACATCTGCGAATGTAAAAAAAGGACTTTAGAAATACATTTGATTGATTAAGTTAGGGATGCAAATTTCAGTCAGTTTTGCTGTCGACTAAGCTACCCTCATTAACCAGTCAAACTATAAAATAAATTCAAAACGTTAAAATGACGTGATCAACAGAACATACAAGGACCGGACATTTTCCTTTCAGAGGTTAATAACAGAAACAATCATCCTCCTGTAAATGGAGGAGCTAATAAAACCTCATATTCAAACATTTACCACAGTTCCCACCGGAAACCCCCCCGGAAACCACAGTTCCGACCGGGCCCCGTGTGTTGGGGACTAGCTACTAGCCAGGTATCTGGGGCCACCTGGTGGTAGTGTGTAGTCAGTGTTGGGGACTAGCTACTAGCCAGGTATCTGGGTCCCCTGGTGGTAGTGTGTAGTCAGTGTTGGGGACTAGCTACTAGCCAGGTATCTGGGGCCACCTGGTGGCCTAGGTGATAACTGCACAGAGGAACCAACACCATTCACACTAATCTACTGTGATGACTCTAAACACAACGAAGCCGAGTACACAAGGAAACCAAAACAAAACTACAGAAGGAGGGAGCGAGAGGGAGGGAGCGAGAGGAGGGAGCGAGAGGAGGGAGCGAGAGGAGGAGGGAGGGAGGGAGGGGAGGGAGCGAGAGGGGAGGGAGGGAGGGAGGGGAGGGAGCGAGAGGGGGAGGGAGGGAGGGAGGGGAGGGAGGGAGAGGGGGAGGGAGGGGGAGAGGGAGGGAGCGAGAGGGGGAGGGAGGGAGGGAGAGGGAGGGAGGGAGCGAGAGGGAGGGAGAGGGAGGGAGGGAGCGAGAGGGAGGGAGGGAGCGAGAGGGAGGGAGCGAGAGGGAGGGAGGGAGCGAGAGGGAGGGAGGGAGCGAGAGGGAGGGAGCGAGAGGGAGGGAGGGAGCGAGAGGGAGGGAGGGAGCGAGAGGGAGGGAGGGAGCGAGAGGGAGGGAGGGAGCGAGAGGGAGGGAGCGAGAGGGAGGGAGGGAGCGAGAGGGAGGGAGGGAGGGAGGGAGCGAGAGGGAGGGAGGGAGCGAGCGGAGAGGGAGGGAGGGAGCGAGAGGGAGGGAGGGAGGGAGCGAGGAGGGAGGGAGGGAGGGAGCGAGAGGGAGGGAGAGGGAGGGAGGGAGCAAGAGGGAGGGAGAGAGGAGGGAGGGAGCGAGAGGGAGGGAGCGAGAGGGAGGGAGGGAGCGAGAGGAAGGGAGCGAGCGAGAGGAAGGGAGCGAGCGAGAGGGAGGGAGCGAGAGGGAGGGAGAGGGAGGGAGGGGGGAGGGAGCGAGAGGGGGAGGCTCCCTGTCTTCAGAATGTCCAGCAGCGTTTTTGTGCATTTGTGTGACAGCTGTCACGTCAAAAAAAAAAGGCCCTCTCCTGTGCTGCCTCAGAGCAGGGAAGGAAAGGAGGCAAGGGACGGAGCAGAGGAGGAAAGGAGGCAAGGGACGGAGCGGAGGAGGAAACAGACATCCAACACGCCTCTAGAACAAGACCGTGGAACGCCAACGCAACAACATCACAGAGAATTCACAATCAGATAGAAATGTATTGAGTAGAACAGATATGATTCTCTATTATGTATGATAATCAAGTCAACTATCTACACATTACATTTCTATCTTGAATCGTAGAATCATGTCGCCTCACTGAACACACCAGTCAGGAAGACCGAATGTAGTGATGGGGTGGGGATGGCATCCATAGTTAAATATTGTGAAATTATTTGATACTGAAGCCTTGTTCACATTGCAGGCCTTATTGATCAAATCCATTTCTGGAATACTGTCTGTCCAAACAGCAAGTTACAAGTTTTTTATTTAACTAGGCAACACAGTTAAGAACAACGGCCAAACCCAGGCGACGAGGTCAACGGTGCGCCGCCCTATGGGACTCCCAATCACGGCCGGATGTGATTCAGCCGGGAATCGAACCAGGGACTGTAGTAACACACTGAGATGCAGTGCCTTAGACCACTGCGCCACTCGGGAACCTAGTGACCAAATTGGATGTGTGTGTGTGTGTGTGTTCACACAACAGTCATTTGCTGACATGGCTACGCTAGTTGTCATAGTAACGCCGGGTGTGTGCGGGCTGATTGGTGGGGGTGCTCGTGCTTCTTCTCAGTGACGTAGCGAGCTGAGGTGGTAACAACCACTGCCGTTTCCCAGTTGATTAGAATGTTTAAAATCATAGTGTAAGAACATTTAACGCCTCAAAGGATCAGACCAGCCAACCAACCAGCCACAGCAGCCACAACAGTCAACTAGCCAGCCAGCCAGCCAACCAGCCACAGCAGTCGACTAGCCAGCCAGCCAGCCAGCCACAGCAGTCAACTAGCCAGCCAGCCACAGCAGTCAACTAGCCAGCCAGCCACAGCAGTCAACTAGCCAGCCAGCCACAGCAGCCAACTAGCCAGCCAGCCACAGCAGCCAACTAGCCAGCCAGCCACAGCAGCCAACTAGCCAGCCAGCCACAGCAGTCAACTAGCCAGCCAGCCAACAGCAGTCAACTAGCCAGCCACAGCGGTCAACTAGCCAGCCAGCCACAGCAGTGAACTAGCCAGCCAGCCAGCCAGCCACAGCAGTCAACTAGCCAGCCAGCCAGCCAGCCAGCCAGCCAGCCAGAGCAGTCAAATAGCCAGCCAGCCAGCAGTCAACTAGCCAGCCAGCAGTCAACTAGCCAGCCAACAGCAGTCAACTAGCCAGCCAGCCAGCCACAGCAGTCAACTAGCCAGCCAGCCAGCCAGCCAGCAGTCAACTAGCCAGCCAGCCACAGCAGTCAACTAGCCAGCCAGCCACAGCAGCCAACTAGCCAGCCAGCCACAGCAGTCAACTAGCCAGCCAGCCACAGCAGCCAACTAGCCAGCCAGCCACAGCAGCCAACTAGCCAGCCAGCCACAGCAGTCAACTAGCCAGCCAGCCACAGCAGCCAACTAGCCAGCCAGCCACAGCAGTCAACTAGCCAGCCAGCCAACAGCAGTCAACTAGCCAGCCACAGCGGTCAACTAGCCAGCCAGCCACAGCAGTGAACTAGCCAGCCAGCCAGCCAGCCACAGCAGTCAACTAGCCAGCCAGCCAGCCAGCCAGCCAGCCAGCCAGCCAGAGCAGTCAAATAGCCAGCCAGCCAGCAGTCAACTAGCCAGCCAGCAGTCAACTAGCCAGCCAACAGCAGTCAACTAGCCAGCCAGCCAGCCAGCCAGCCACAGCAGTCAACTAGCCAGCCAGCCAGCCACAGCAGTCAAATAGCCAGCCAGCCAGCCAGCCAGCCACAGCGGTCAACTAGCCAGCCAGCCAGCAGTCAACTAGCCAGCCAGCCAGCCACAGCAGTCAAATAGCCAGCCACAGCAGTCAACTAGCCAGCCAGCCAGCCAGCCAGCCAACTAGCCAGCCAGCCAGCCAGCAGTCAACTAGCCAGCCAGCCAGCCAGTAGTCAAATAGCCAGCCAGCCAGCCAGCCACAACAGCCAACTAGCCAGCCAGCCACAGCAGCCAACTAGCCAGCCAGCCACAGCAGCCAACTAGCCAGCCAGCCACAGCAGTCAACTAGCCAGCCAGCCACAGCAGCCAACTAGCCAGCCAGCCACAGCAGTCAACTAGCCAGCCAGCCAACAGCAGTCAACTAGCCAGCCACAGCGGTCAACTAGCCAGCCAGCCACAGCAGTGAACTAGCCAGCCAGCCAGCCACAGCAGTCAACTAGCCAGCCAGCCAGCCAGCCAGCCAGCCAGAGCAGTCAAATAGCCAGCCAGCCAGCAGTCAACTAGCCAGCCAGCAGTCAACTAGCCAGCCAACAGCAGTCAACTAGCCAGCCAACAGCAGTCAACTAGCCAGCCAGCCAGCCACAGCAGTCAACTAGCCAGCCAGCCAGCCAGCAGTCAAATAGCCAGCCAGCCACAGCAGCCAACTAGCCAGCCAGCCACAGCAGTCAACTAGCCAGCCAGCCACAGCAGCCAACTAGCCAGCCAGCCACAGCAGCCAACTAGCCAGCCAGCCACAGCAGTCAACTAGCCAGCCAGCCACAGCAGCCAACTAGCCAGCCAGCCACAGCAGTCAACTAGCCAGCCAGCCAACAGCAGTCAACTAGCCAGCCACAGCGGTCAACTAGCCAGCCAGCCACAGCAGTGAACTAGCCAGCCAGCCAGCCAGCCACAGCAGTCAACTAGCCAGCCAGCCAGCCAGCCAGCCAGCCAGAGCAGTCAAATAGCCAGCCAGCCAGCAGTCAACTAGCCAGCCAGCAGTCAACTAGCCAGCCAACAGCAGTCAACTAGCCAGCTAGCCAGCCAGCCAGCCACAGCAGTCAACTAGCCAGCCAGCCAGCCACAGCAGTCAAATAGCCAGCCAGCCAGCCAGCCACAGCGGTCAACTAGCCAGCCAGCCAGCAGTCAACTAGCCAGCCAGCCAGCCACAGCAGTCAAATAGCCAGCCACAGCAGTCAACTAGCCAGCCAGCCAGCCAGCCAGCCAACTAGCCAGCCAGCCAGCCAGCAGTCAACTAGCCAGCCAGCCAGCCAGTAGTCAAATAGCCAGCCAGCCAGCCAGCAGTCAAATAGCCAGCCAGCAGTCAACTAGCCAGCCAACAGCAGTCAACTAGCCAGCCAGCCAGCCACAGCAGTCAACTAGCCAGCCAGCCAGCCACAGCAGTCAACTAGCCAGCCAGCCAGCCAGCAGTCAACTAGCCAGCCAGCCAGCCAGCAGTCAACTAGCCAGCCAGCCAGCCACAGCAGTCAACTAGCCAGCCAGCCAGCCAGCCAGCCACAGCAGTCAACTAGCCAGCCAGCCAGCAGTCAACTAGCCAGCCAGCCAGCCACAGCAGTCAAATAGCCAGCCAGCCAGCCAGCCAGCCACAGCAGTCAACTAGCCAGCCAGCCACAGCAGTCAACTAGCCAGCCAGCCAGCCAGCAGTCAACTAGCCAGCCAGCCAGCCAGCAGTCAAATAGCCAGCCAGCCAGCCACAGCAGTCAAATAGCCAGCCAGCCAGCCACAGCAGTCAAATAGCCAGCCAGCCAGCCAGCCACAGCAGTCAAATAGCCAGCCAGCCAGCCACAGCAGTCAATTAGCCAGCCAGCCAGCCACAGCAGTCAGCTAGCCAGCCAGCCAGCCAGAGCAGTCAGCTAGCCAGCCGCAGTCAACTAGCCAGCCAGCCAACAGCAGTCAACTAGCCAGCCAGCCGCAGTCAACTAGCCAGCTAGCCAGCCGCAGTCAACTAGCCAGCCGCAGTCAACTAGCCAGCCAGCCACAGCAGTCAGCTAGCCAGCCAGCCACAGCAGTCAGCTAGCCAGCCAGCCACAGCAGTCAGCTAGCCAGCCAGCCACAGCAGTCAGCCAGCCAGCCAGCCACAGCAGTCAGCCAGCCAGCCACAGCAGTCAGCTAGCCAGCCAGCCACAGCAGTCAACTAGCCAGCCAGCCACAGCAGTCAACTAGCCAGCCAGCCACAGCAGTCAACTAGCCAGCCAGCCACAGCAGTCAACTAGCCAGCCAGCCACAACAGCAGTCAGCTAGCTAGCCAGCCAACAGCAGTCAGCTAGCTAGCCAGCCACAGCAGTCCAACTAGCTAGCTAGGTAGCCACAGCAGTCCAACTAGCTAGCTAGGTAGCCACAGCAGTCCAACTAGCTAGCTAGGTAGCCACAGCAGCCCAACTAGCTAGCCAACAGCAGTCAGCTAGCTAGCCATTTAGCTTTCTAGCACATTCAGTCATTTGTAAACAGTTAACATGCTAGTTAGTTACCACATGTTCTTGTCAAACTGTTAACAGAGTAGCAGCAAACAACAAACGCTAAACTACTGGAGGGCAAATAAATCAGATTTGACCATTCAGACAAGTCACATGGTCAGAAATCAGATTTTTGTATCAGAAAAGTGGTTTGAAATATCCGATTCCATATGCTTTTTGGCAGTTCAGATTGCAGGAAAAATAAACAGATTCGAATCGTATCTGCAAACAAATAGGATTTGAGTCACTTCAAATTGCCAATGAGAGCAAGGCTTTTGTTGTCCCACTAATGTCTTCACTATTATTCTACAATGTAGACCCCTAGGTGTGTCCAAACCTTCGACTGGTACTGTATACTACCCAGTATGAACTGCTCTGAACAGGAAACATTGAGAATACACACCTCCCACCCTTCAACAGGCCATTCTGCCAATACATATATCGAAACCCCGAGCTGACAAGGTAAAAATCTGTCATTCTGCCTGAACAAGTTAGCAGTTAACCCACTGTTCCTAGACCGTCACTGTAAATAAGAATTTGTTCTTAACTGACTTGCCTAGTTAAATAAAAAGGTTCAATTAAAATATATATATATAAAATACACACAGCCCCTTTCAACTGGCCATCCTGCTGATACACACAGCCCCTTTCAACTGGCCATCCTGCTGATACACACAGCCCCTTTCAACTGGCCATCCTGCTGATACACACAGCCCCTTTCAACTGGCCATCCTAATACACACAGCCCCTTACAACTGGCCATCCTGCTGATACACACAGCCCCTTACAACTGGCCATCCTAATAAACACAGCCCCTTACAACTGGCCATCCTGCTGATACACACAGCCCCTTACAACTGGCCATCCTAATACACACAGCCCCTTACAACTGGCCATCCTGCTGATACACACAGCCCCTTTCAACTGGCCATCCTAATACACACAGCCCCTTTCAACTGGCCATCCTGCTGATACACACAGCCCCTTTCAACTGGCCATCCTAATACACACAGCCCCTTACAACTGGCCATCCTGCTGATATACACAGCCCCTTTCAACTGGCCATCCTGCTGATACACACAGCCCCTTACAACTGGCCATCCTAATACACACAGCCCCTTACAACTGGCCATCCTGCTGATACACACAGCCCCTTACAACTGGACATCCTGCTGATACACACAGCCCCTTTCAACTGGCCATCCTGCTGATACACACAGCCCCTTTCAACTGGCCATCCTGCTGATATACACAGCCCCTTACAACTGGCCATCCTGATACACACAGCCCCTTTCAACTGGCCATCCTGCTGATACACACAGCCCCTTTCAACTGGCCATCCTGCTGATACACACAGCCCCTTACAACTGGCCATCCTAATACACACAGCCCCTTACAACTGGCCATCCTGCTGATACACACAGCCCCTTTCAACTGGCCATCCTGCTGATACACACAGCCCCTTACAACTGGCCATCCTAATACACACAGCCCCTTACAACTGGCCATCCTGCTGATACACACAGCCCCTTTCAACTGGCCATCCTGCTGATACACACAGCCCCTTACAACTGGCCATCCTAATACACACAGCCCCTTACAACTGGCCATCCTAATACACACAGCCCCTTTCAACTGGCCATCCTGCTGATACACACAGCCCCTTACAACTGGCCATCCTAATACACACAGCCCCTTTCAACTGGCCATCCTGCTGATACACACAGCCCCTTTCAACTGGCCATCCTGCTGATACACACAGCCCCTTTCAACTGGCCATCCTGATACACACAGCCCCTTACAACTGGCCATCCTGATACACACAGCCCCTTACAACTGGCCATCCTGCTGATACACACAGCCCCTTTCAACTGGCCATCCTGCTGATACACACAGCCCCTTACAACTGGCCATCCTAATACACACAGCCCCTTACAACTGGCCATCCTGCTGATACACACAGCCCCTTTCAACTGGCCATCCTGCTGATACACACAGCCCCTTACAACTGGCCATCCTAATACACACAGCCCCTTTCAACTGGCCATCCTGATACACACAGCCCCTTACAACTGGCCATCCTAATACACACAGCCCCTTACAACTGGCCATCCTGCTGATACACACAGCCCCTTTCAACTGGCCATCCTGCTGATACACACAGCCCCTTACAACTGGCCATCCTAATACACACAGCCCCTTTCAACTGGCCATCCTGATACACACAGCCCCTTTCAACTGGCCATCCTGCTGATACACACAGCCCCTTTCAACTGGCCATCCTGCTGATACACACAGCCC
Source organism: Salmo trutta (assembly GCF_901001165.1). NCBI lineage: Eukaryota > Metazoa > Chordata > Actinopteri > Salmoniformes > Salmonidae > Salmo > Salmo trutta. The sequence continues at coordinate 62,547,711 of NC_042961.1, forward strand.
CTTTCAACTGGCCATCCTGCTGATACACACAGCCCCTTTCAACTGGCCATCCTGCTGATACACACAGCCCCTTACAACTGGCCATCCTGCTGATACGCACAGCCCCTTTCAACTGGCCATCCTGCTGATATACACACAGCCCCTTTCAACTGGCCATCCTGGGTTGGGTGTAATACCACACTTCAGCCAATAGAGGGGCAGGTTGGGTGTAATACCACACTTCAGCCAATAGAGGGGCAGGTTGGGTGTAATACCACACTTCAGCCAATAGGGGGGCAGGTTGGGTGTAATACCACGCTTCAGCCAATAGGGGGGCAGGTTGGGTGTAATACCACGCTTCAGCCAATAGAGGGGCAGGTTGGGTGTAATACCACGCTTCAGCCAATAGAGGGGCAGGTTGGGTGTAATACCACGCTTCAGCCAATAGAGGGGCAGGTTGGGTGTAATACCACGCTTCAGCCAATAGAGGGGCAGGTTGGGTGTAATACCACGCTTCAGCCAATAGGGAGGCAGGTTGGGTGTAAAAACCATGCTTCAGCCAATAGGGGGCAGGTCATTACCATCAGAAGAGCTGCTCTACTCTCATTCAGCAAACCCCCAGTAACGAACCAGTTCCTGTCTAGAACCCCCAGTAACGGACCAGTTCCTGTCTAGAACCCCCAGTAACGGACCAGTTCCTGTCTAGAACCCCCAGTAACGAACCAGTTCCTGTCTAGAACCCCCAGTAACGGACCAGTTCCTGTCTAGAACCCCCAGTAACGGACCAGTTCCTGTTTAGAACCCCCAGTAACGGACCAGTTCCTGTCTAGAACCCCCAGTAACGGACCAGTTCCTGTCTAGAACCCCCAGTAACGAACCAGTTCCTGTCTAGAACCCCCAGTAACGAACCAGTTCCTGTCTAGAACCCCCAGTAACGAACCAGTTCCTGTCTAGAAACCCCAGTAACGAACCAGTTCCTGTCTAGAACCCCCAGTAACGGACCAGTTCCTGTCTAGAACCCCCAGTAACGAACCAGTTCCTGTCTAGAACCCCCAGTAACGAACCAGTTCCTGTCTAGAACCCCCAGTAACGGACCAGTTCCTGTTTAGAACATATGCATTGCGCCAACCAACAGATTACGTGCCACATCATCGACTGAGCCGTCGCCCATCAGATGGTATACATTATATAATGTGGTTGGCTGATGTGTTTAAACGCCTCTCTGGGCGTTGTAATAGTCTTCCCTGTGGCTCAGTTGGTAGAACATGGCGTCTGCAACTGGATAAGAGCGTCTGCTAAATAACTAAAATGTAAAATGTAAAAAATGTCATATCTGTCATGTAGTCTGGATGGAAATCTAAAAACATGTTCCGGAAGGCACAGCAGTGTTCTAGAATCGTGGATCGTTGGATTTCATTCTTTTCTAAATCTCAGAGGAGCTCAAGAAATGTATCTAATTGTCAACACAATTTGTTTTTTAATAGAAGACGCCCCAGATCCGCGTTGGATGGTAATTTTGGGGAGGTGCACGGTCGTGTCTCAGAGACAACGGTACACCGAGCTATCGCGTCTCTGGACTGAATTAGACTTGAGGGGAAGGTTGATTTCTTACCTTGATGTTGAGGAGTGTTGGTATTCCAGGGGTCAGACTGTCCGACAACCCCAAGTTGTCATCCGAGACAAACACCTGGTTCCTTCCCTCCTCATCCTCCTCCTCCTGCAACAGGGCAGAATGGTCACTCTCATCTTCAGCCATCTCTTCTTCCTCCTCCTCCTCCTCATGCTTCTCCTCTTCTTCAGTCTGGGTACTTTGGGAAGTTTTTGATCGGCAGTCTCCATCCCTCACCGCACTCTCATTGGCTGCTACCTCCACGTGGGCGACAGTTCCAAACGGTTCCGAAGGGCAGGACTCCTCCGCTATGGTCACTATAGAAACGCTGACCACCTCCCCCTCTTCCTCCTCCTCTCGACAAATGAACTCCTCATCTCCCTTTCTCCTTTCTTCCTGCAAGGAGGATGAAGAAGAGATGGAGGATATTGAAGAAGAGAGGGTGGAAGTGGAGGAGGGGGTGCCGGCTAGCATCATTACCCCAATAGAGTCTATCCTTCCTGGACAGGATGTAGCTTTGTCATCACCCTTGGTCACTGGATCCTGCTTCATCTCCAGACTAGACTACTGTCCTACCGTCTTCAGATGGGAGAAGAGAGCTGGGCCATCCTGGTCGATAAAACTGAGACAAGGTAAGAGAGAAGGGGGTTTAGAGATTTTAAACCCCATCAACACTACTCTCATCTTCACACTTGATAACAGGAGACATGAACATCCCAGATGTAATAAAAGTAGAAGAAATAGGGGGGGTGGGGGGGGGGGGAAGTGGGTTAGAAATTGGGAGTACTTCATACAGAGGCAGGAAGTTGTTCCCCTGCACCTACACACGTGTGATCTGACCAGGAGATATTGGGGCAATGCACCTACACACGTGTGTGTGTGTGGGTTTGCATGTTGTTTCCCACGCGTTGAAAAACAACAAACAAATACCATGCGTGAGATTGTGTGAAGTTAGCGTGCGATGTGTTGTATACAATGCATAAAACAGTCTAACATCTGGTTAAAGTCTAAGCTTAGAAGTGGAGGCTAAACAGTGTATTGTTAAGTTACCGCTTCTCTTTAAAACACAGCTAGCTACTTAGCTCGCCAAGCAATACGTGGACACTTTGCTTACTCATGTATACCATCTAAACACACATATAAACTCACCTTCACCGAAACAGATGGCCGTTGTTGCTAAAATACAGTGGCGTTTTATCCAGTCTTTGCACTCGAAATAAATCTGATTTTGGCAACCTTTTTTCCCCCCCACCACGTAAAATACATTAACAACCGTTCATCAGACGGCGAAGGGCATGGAGTCTACAGAGAAACATAAACCGCTCAAATAGGTCGGAGAAAGAGGCACTTGTCAGTCTCTTTCATCTTCTGCTAGAGAAACCCAAAGTGGTTGTCGTGCTGTGATGACGTCGCGTTCACTCTCTCTCCGGCGCCTTGTTATGACACATTCCACAAGGTGGGAGGTTTTTATGAAGCTTGGCAAACTATTAGAAATCAATAAAATATATTAAAACGTATCTAGGATCTGATATGACAGATGTCATGGTTATCTGGTTATAAACTCACACAGACAAGCTTATATTGACATGAAAACCTTTATTTGGAAGAATATTGAATGAATCACACTCTCTCACATTCAGAAGTCTCATACCATTATGACCGAGTATAAAAAACGCAAGTCACTGTGTGAGAGAGAGAGAGCAGCATTGGAGAGAGGAATAAGCTGTTTTTTAAATTATTATTTACAAAATGTAACAAACAAATATGGACAAACTATAATACAAAATCTATTTTAAGAATTATTTTAATATGTTTCTGATGAAAACCAGATTCTTAGAAAAGCTCTTTGTGAAAAACACATCGTCTGAAATGGCACAGCAGGTAGCCTAGTGGTTAGAGCAGGTAGCCTAGTGGTTAGAGCAGGTAGCCTAGTGGTTAGAGTAGGTAGCCTTGTGGTTAGAGCAGGTAGCCTAGTGGTTAGAGCCTGGTGGTTAGAGCAGCTTGCCTAGTGGTTAGAGCAGGTAGCCTAGTGGTTAGAGCCTGGTGGTTAGAGCAGGTAGCCTAGTGGTTAGAGCAGGTAGCCTAGTGGTTAGAGCAGGTAGCCTAGTGGTTAGAGTAGGTAGCCTTGTGGTTAGAGCAGGTAGCCTAGTGGTTAGAGCCTGGTGGTTAGAGCAAGTAGCCTAGTGGTTAGAGCAGGTAGCCTAGTGGTTAGAGCCTAGTGGTTAGAGCAGCTAGCCTAGTGGTTAGAGCAGGTAGCCTAGTGGTTAGAGCCTAGTGGTTAGAGCAGGTAGCCTAGTGGTTAGAGCAGGTAGCCTAGTGGTTAGAGCAGGTAGCCTAGTGGTTAGAGCCTAGTGGTTAGAGCAGGTAGCCTAGTGGTTAGAGCAGGTAGCCTAGTGGTTAGAGCCTAGTGGTTAGAGCAGATAGCCTAGTGATTAGAGCAGGTAGCCTAGTGGTTAGAGCAGGTAGCCTAGTGGTTAGAGCAGGTAACCTAGTGGTTAGAGCAGGTAACCTAGTGGTTAGAGCCTAGTGGTTACAGCAGGTAGCCTAGTGGTTAGAGCCTAGTGGTTAGAGCAGGTAGCCTAGTGGTTAGAGCCTAGTGGTTAGAGCAGGTAGCCTAGTGGTTAGAGCAGGTAGCCTAGTGGTTAGAGCAGGTAACCTAGTGGTTAGAGCAGGTAGCCTAGTGGTTAGAGCAGCTAGCCTAGTGGTTAGAGCAGCTAGCCTAGTGGTTAGAGCAGGTAGCCTAGCGGTTAGAGCCTAGTGGTTAGAGCAGGTAACCTAGTGGTTAGAGCCTAGTGGTTAGAGCAGGTAGCCTAGTGGTTAGAGCAGGTAGCCTAGTGGTTAGAGCCTAGTGGTTAGAGCAGCTAGCCTAGTGGTTAGAGCAGGTAACCTAGTGGTTAGAGCAGGTAGCCTAGTGGTTAGAGCAGGTAACCTAGTGGTTAGAGCAGGTAGCCTAGTGGTTAGAGCAGGTAGCCTAGTGGTTAGAGCAGGTAGCCTAGTGGTTAGAGCAGGTAGCCTAGTGGTTAGAGCAGGTAACCTAGTGGTTAGAGCAGGTAACCTAGTGGTTAGAGCAGGTAACCTAGTGGTTAGAGCAGGTAACCTAGTGGTTAGAGCAGGTAGCCTAGTGGTTAGAGCAGGTAGCCTAGTGGTTAGAGCAGGTAACCTAGTGGTTAGAGCAGGTAACCTAGTGGTTAGAGCAGGTAGCCTAGTGGTTAGAGCAGGTAGCCTAGTGGTTAGAGCAGCTAGCCTAGTGGTTAGAGCAGCTAGCCTAGTGGTTAGAGCAGGTAACCTAGTGGTTAGAGCAGGTAGCCTAGTGGTTAGAACAGGTAGCCTAGTGGTTAGAGCAGGTAGCCTAGCGGTTAGAGCCTAGTGGTTAGAGCAGGTAACCTAGTGGTTAGAGCAGGTAGCCTAGTGGTTAGAGCAGGTAGCCTAGCGGTTAGAGCAGCTAGCCTAGTGATTAGAGCCTAGTGGTTAGAGCAGGTAACCTAGTGGTTAGAGCAGGTAGCCTAGTGGTTAGAGCAGGTAGCCTAGTGGTTAGAGCCTAGTGGTTAGAGCAGCTAGCCTAGTGGTTAGAGCCTAGTGGGTAGAGCAGGTAGCCTAGTGGTTAGAGCAGGTAGCCTAGTGGTTAGAGCAGGTAGCCTAGTGGTTAGAGGCAGGTAGCCTAGTGGTTAGAGCAGGTAACCTAGTGGTTAGAGCCTAGTGGTTAGAGCAGGTAACCTAGTGGTTAGAGCAGGTAGCCTAGTGGTTAGAGCCTAGTGGTTAGAGCAGGTAGCCTAGTGGTTAGAGCAGGTAGCCTAGTGTTTAGAGCAGGTAGCCTAGTGGTTAGAGCGTTGGACTAGTAACCGAAAGGTTGCTGGATCAAATCCCCGAGCTGACAAAGTAAAAATGGCATTCTGCCCCTGAACAAGGCAGGTAACCCACTGTTCCCCAGTCGGCCGTCACTGACTTACCTAGGTTAAATATATATCTTTTTTAGTCCCTATCTAGGGCACTATCTTTGACCAGGGCACCATTTCACACACAGACAACGTCTCTAAACAAGTGGTTAAAGTGTACACGTTTATTCATTGTATCATTAATCAAATATACAAAAAAACGATATAGCCAGGTCCCAGATCAGTTTGTGCTTCAGCCAACATGTCCTGGGCCTGTATTCATAAAGCCTCTCCTAGGAGGAGTGCTGATCTAGAATCAGGTTAGTATTTTAGATCACGATGGCCTGCGTTTACACAGGCAGCCCAATTCTGATCTATTTGGCAATAATTGGTCTTTTGACTGGGCAAAATATCAGAATTGGGCTGCCTGTTTTAAGGCAGCCAATGAACAAGATGATATAAACAAAAGGGGGACCTGATTCTAGATCAGCACTCCTACTAGGAGAGGCTTTATGAATACAGGCCCAGGACATGTTGGCTGAAGCACAATCTGATCCCAGATCAGCACTCCTACTAGGAGAGGCTTTATGAATACAGGCCCAGGACATGTTGGCTGAAGCACAATCTGATCCCAGATCAGCACTCCTACTAGGAGAGGCTTTATGAATACAGGCCCAGGACATGACAATTGATAAATCAGGGGAGTTGGTCTAATACAAACAAACAAATTTGGGAACAGGCTTTACAGAAAACACAGCTAGATCAAACTTACTCATGGATCTGTCCCAAATGGTCCCCTATTCCCTACATTGTGCACTATAGCCCTATGGGCCCTGGTTAAAGGTGAATTTAAAGTGAATATAAAGTGAATAGAGGGCTATTTGGGACGTAGAAAAGTTTATTTTATACAATGACAACATTATGAGATAGATAAATCACAAAAATACAAATCTAGACTTAATTTACATCTTTAAAAAGTCCTTTTAATTCTATTTCTATATATTTTGAAAGACTCGACCCTGTAGATCTGGAGAACATAAGATAAGTGATGTGGCATGTAGTTTGTATTGGAACTAGGCCGGGGAAAAGGAAACAAGGAAATATGTTGTGAGTATTGGAACTAGGCCGGGGAAAAGGAAGTATGTTGTCGGTATTGGAACTAGGCCGGGGAAAAGGAAGTATGTTGTCGGTATTGGAACTAGGCCGGGGAAAAGGAAGTATGTTGTCGGTATTGGAACTAGGCCGGGGAAAGGAAGTATGTTGTCGGTATTGGAACTAGGCCGGGGAAAAGGAAGTATGTTGTCGGTATTGGAACTAGGCCGGGGAAAAGGAAGTATGTTGTCGGTATTGGAACTAGGCCGGGGAAAAGGAAGTATGTTGTCGGTATTGGAACTAGGCCTCTATCTCCAGGTGGGTTTCAGTGCTTTACTGGAGTCTCTGTAGTGGGTGGACTTGTCAGAGAAACTGCTGCTGTTTTTACCTGCATGCCCTTTAGGCTGCGCCAGCGAGTCAGGGAGGGTCTGTGGGGGCAGGGGGTTGGGGATCAGGGCGCGGAGGGGTCCCTTGATACTTTGTGTTCTCCTGATGGGGTTGTCTGTGCCTGGGGGGCCCGCTGGAGTTACCCTGTGGTGTCTCAACGACCCCGCCCGGCTGAGGGGTGAGGGTCCGGGAGAGGGGCCAGGGGATGAACGGGGGGAGTTTTTAGAAGGGGTGAGGGTACTCCCCGGGGGGGCGAGAGCGGTCCGTCTGAAAGAGGAAGCGGCTGTGTTTTCTGGCAAATCCAGGGAGGGGGGTGGGGTTGGAGACGCCTCCACGGTGGGAGGGGGTCGACGGGGCACTGAGGCTGTTACCTCCTCCACCCTCCGCTATTGGAACAGCCCCACCGGCGGCAGCGAGGGCTCGGAGGGTGGAACGACACATCTTTTCCTCTGGAGGCGGTCTGGGGACGACGGGGCGGAGAGGCTTTCGGACGGACGGCTTCCTCTGGAGGGTGGAAGGTTGCGGTTGGTCTCGGGCACTGCCGTGGACACCCGTGGTAGTCACGGCCTTGGGGTCGTCGACCTGGAGGCTATTACGACGGGGTGTGGCGGAGCTCCTCTCTGCCCGTCTAAGAGAGCGGTTGGCTGGGTTAGAGGAGGTGGTGGTGGTGGTCCGTGGACCAGAGCTCTGGTGACCAGGGGGTTTCTCCACCTGTTTACCCGGGATCGAGCCACGTCGACCGGCCTTGAAGATAGGGACCACACGCCTCATGCCCTGGTTCTCTGAGGAGTTGAGGGTGCGGATGACAGTTTTTCGCACGCTGCTGCTGGTGGTGGTGGTGGTGCTGGTGGTGGTGCTGCTGCTGGTGGTGGTGGTGGTCGAGGCGGGTCTGGAAGGCTTAAAGACCTGGCTGGTCTTGGGATTCGTACCCTGGGCTGACCTATCAGAGGCACCAGCGGTGACTGACGCAGGCAGCTCATTGGTGGAGGTAGACACTGCTGGAACCGATGACTCATCGGAGACAGGCACTGACTGGTCAGTGGTGGACACAGGCACTGAGTACTCATTGGTGGGTTGAGTTTCCGAAGGCATGCTATTGGCTGGGGTCTCAGCCATAGAAGAAGCGGATACCTGGTGTGTTGGACTCTCAGCCTCGTCAGTGTGCGTGTGGTCGTCACCGCTCTGTGCGTGTGAGGAGAGGTCTATAATAGCTGTGGATGGAGATCGATCCGTCTCTGTCTGAGACACACCCTTCTCCTCTACTTCACCCACAGGAGGCTCCTCGTTCACTATCCCTGCAGCCACCATCCTACCATCCACCTCTTCCTCCCTCTGTTCCCACCCCTCAGAACGCCCTTGGGAATTCTTCTGTGTATCCGTGAGGTGAGAGTCCCTGGGAATGTCCTTCTCCAGGTCTGTGTCGGTGACGACATCTCCCTGGTCGTGACCGTGTGAGGTCAAGACGAGGTCGAACGCTTGTAGCTTAGGAACCAGATTGTGTCGTTCAAGGTTGGCGGTCAGACTACTAGGTTGTTTGTGGTTGTTGTCAGGATCAGTGGTCTGGTTCAGGTCCGTGCCAGGTTTGTGGTCAGTGGTTGCTGTCTGAGGGCTGTGATTTGAGTTGACGCC
>NC_042961.1:62556778-62561778 GCF_901001165.1 Salmo trutta
AGATTTATAACAATAATAAACCATCCTATAGATTATAACAATGAATAAACCATCTATAGTATTATAACAATAATAAACCATCCTATAGTATATAACAAGAATAACACCTCCTATAGTATATAACAATAATAAACCATCCTATAGTATTATAACATAATAAACCATCCTACTAGTATTATAACAATAATAAACCATCCTATAGTTTATAACAATAATAAACCATCCTATAGTATTATAACAATAATAAACCATCCTATAGTATTATAACAATAATAAACCATCCTATAGTATTATAACAATAATAAACCATCCTATAGTATTATAACCAATAATAAACCATCCTATAGTATTATAACAATAATAAACCATCCTATAGTATTATAACAATATAAACCATCCTATAGTATTATAACAATAATAAAACCATCCTATAGTATTATAACAATAATAAACCATCCTATAGTATTATAACAATAATAAACCATCCTATAGTATTATAACAATAATAAACCATCCTATAGTATTATAACAATAATAAACCATCCTATAGTATTATAACAATAATAAACCATCCTATAGTATTATAACAATAATAAAACCATCCTATAGTATTATAACAATAATAAACCATCCTATAGTATTATAACAATAATAAACCATTCCTATAGTATTATAACAATAATAAACCATCCTATAGTATTATAACAATAATAAACCATCCTATAGTATTATAACAATAATAAACCATCCTATAGTATTATAACAATAATAAACCATCCTATAGTATTATAACAATAATAAACCATCCTATAGTATTATAACAATAATAACCATCCTATAGTATTATAACAATAATAAACCATCCTATAGTATTATAACAATATAAAACCATAAACCATCCTATAGTATTATAACAATAATAAACCATCCATATAGTATTATAACAATAATAAACATCCTATAGTATTATAACAATAATAAAACCTATCCTATAGTATTATAACAAAATAAACCATCCTATAGATTATACCAATAATAACCAATCCTATAGTATTATAACATAATAACCCACCTATAGTATTATAACATAATAACCATCCTTATAGTATTATAACAAATAATAAACCACCTATAGTATTATAACAATACTAAACCATCCTATAGTATTATAACAATAATAAACCATCCTATAGTATTATAACAATTAATAAAACCATCCTATAGTATTATAACAATAATAAACCATCCTATAGTATTATAACAATAATAAAACCATCTATAGTATTATAACAATAATAAACCATCCTATAGTATTATAACAATAATAAACCATCCTATAGTATTATAACAATAATAAACCATCCTATAGTATTATAACAATAATAAACCCTCCTATAGTATTTATCCACTAATAACCATCCTATAGTATTATAACAATAATAAACCATCCTATAGTATTATAACAATAATAAACCATCATAACACTAACCATCACCATAATATCAACCACAATAATAACAATAATAATAACAATAATAATAATAATAACAATAATAATAATAATAACAATAATAATAACAATAATAATAATAACAATAATAATAATAATAATAACAACCACAATAATAATAACAATAAACAATAATAATGATAATAATAACAATAATAATAATAAGAAGAATAATACCCATAATAACAACAATAATTTAGGGAGGAGAGGGACCTCACCTTTAGAGGAGACGGGTGGTTTTAGTGGGATTTAGGGAGGAGAGGGACCTCACCTTTAGAGGAGACGGGTGGTTTTAGTGGGATTTAGGGAGGAGAGGGACCTCACCTTTAGAGGAGACGGGTGGTTTTAGTGGGATTTAGGGAGGAGAGGGACCTCACCTTTAGAGGAGACGGGTGGTTTTAGTGGGATTTAGGGAGGAGAGGGACCTCACCTTTAGAGGAGACGGGGGTGGTGGTTTTAGTGGGATTTAGGGAGGAGAGGGACCTCACCTTTAGAGGAGACGGGTGGTTTTAGTGGGATTTAGGGAGGAGAGGGACCTCACCTTTAGAGGAGACGGGTGGTTTTAGTGGGGATTTAGGGAGGAGAGGGACCTCAACCTTTAGAGGAGACGGGTGGTTTTAGTGGGATTTAGGGAGGAGAGGGACCTCACCTTTAGAGGAGACGGGTGGTTTTAGTGGGATTTAGGGAGGAGAGGGACCTCACCTTTAGAGGAGACGGGTGGTTTTAGTGGGATTTAGGGAGGAGAGGGACCTCACCTTTAGAGGAGACGGGTGGTTTTAGTGGGATTTAGGGAGGAGAGGGACCTCACCTTTAGAGGAGACGGGTGGTTTTAGTGGGATTTAGGGAGGAGAGGGACCTCACCTTTAGAGGAGACGGGTGGTTTTAGTGGGATTTAGGGAGGAGAGGGACCTCACCTTTAGAGGAGACGGGGGGTGGTGGTTTTAGTGGGATTTAGGGAGGAGAGGGACCTCACCTTTAGAGGAGACGGGTGGTTTTAGTGGGATTTAGGGAGGAGAGGGACCTCACCTTTAGAGGAGACGGGGGTGGTGGTTTTAGTGGGATTTAGGGAGGAGAGGGACCTCACCTTTAGAGGAGACGGGTGGTTTTAGTGGGATTTAGGGAGGAGAGGGACCTCACCTTAGAGGAGACGGGTGGTTTTAGTGGGATTTAGGGAGGAGAGGGACCTCACCTTTAGAGGAGACGGGTATGGTGGTTTTAGTGGGATTTAGGGAGGAGAGGGACCTCACCTTTAGAGGAGACGGGTGGTTTTAGTGGGATTTAGGGAGGAGAGGGACCTCACCTTTAGAGGAGACGGGTGGTTTTAGTGGGATTAGGGAGGAGAGGGACCTCACCTTTAGAGGAGACGGGTGGTTTTAGTGGGATTTAGGGAGGAGAGGGACCTCACCTTTAGAGGAGACGGGTGGTTTTAGTGGGATTTAGGGAGGAGAGGGGACCTCACCTTTAGAGGAGACGGGTGGTTTTAGTGGGATTTAGGGAGGAGAGGGACCTCACCTTTAGAGGAGATGGGTGGTTTTAGTGGATTTAGGGAGGAGAGGGACCTCACCTTTAGAGGAGATGGGTGGTTTTAGTGGGATTTAGGGAGGAGAGGGACCTCACCTTTAGAGGAGATGGGTGGTTTTAGTGGGATTTAGGGAGGAGAGGGACCTCACCTTTAGAGGACGGTTTAGGATTAGGGAGGAGAGGGACCTCACCTTTAGAGGAGACGGGGGTGGTGGTTTTAGTGGGATTTAGGGAGGAGAGGGACCTCACCTTTAGAGGAGACGGGTGGTTTTAGTGGGATTTAGGGAGGAGAGGGACCTCACCTTTAGAGGAGACGGGGGGTGGTGGTTTTAGTGGGATTTAGGGAGGAGAGGGACCTCACCTTTAGAGGAGACGGGTGGTTTTAGTGGGATTTAGGGAGGAGAGGGACCTCACCTTTAGAGGAGACGGGTGGTTTTAGTGGGATTTAGGGAGGAGAGGGACCTCACCTTTAGAGGAGACGGGTATGGTGGTTTTAGTGGGATTTAGGGAGGAGAGGGACCTCACCTTTAGAGGAGACGGGTGGTTTTAGTGGGATTTAGGGAGGAGAGGGACCTCACCTTTAGAGGAGACGGGTGGTTTTAGTGGGATTTAGGGAGGAGAGGGACCTCACCTTTAGAGGAGACGGGTGGTTTTAGTGGGATTTAGGGAGGAGAGGGACCTCACCTTTAGAGGAGACGGGTGGTTTTAGTGCGATTTAGGGAGGAGAGGGACCTCACCTTTAGAGGAGATGGGTGGTTTTAGTGGGATTTAGGGAGGAGAGGGACCTCACCTTTAGAGGAGATGGGTGGTTTTAGTGGGATTTAGGGAGGAGAGGGACCTCACCTTTAGAGGAGATGGGTGGTTTTAGTGGGATTTAGGGAGGAGAGGGACCTCACCTTTAGAGGAGACGGGTGGTTTTAGTGGGATTTAGGGAGGAGAGGGACCTCACCTTTAGAGGAGACGGGTGGTTTTAGTGGGATTTAGGGAGGAGAGGGACCTCACCTTTAGAGGAGACGGGGGGTGGTGGTTTTAGTGGGATTTAGGGAGGAGAGGGACCTCACCTTTAGAGGAGATGGGTGGTTTTAGTGGGATTTAGGGAGGAGAGGGAACCTCACCTTTAGAGGAGATGGGTGGTTTTTAGTGGGATTTAGGGAGGAGAGGGACCTCACCTTTAGAGGAGATGGGTGGTTTTAGTGGGATTTTAGGGAGGAGAGGGACCTCACCTTTAGAGGAGATGGGTGGTTTTAGTGGGATTTAGGGAGGAGAGGGACCTCACCTTTAGAGGAGACGGGTGGTTTTAGTGGGATTTAGGGAGGAGAGGGACCTCACCTTTAGAGGAGACGGGTGGTTTTAGTGGGATTTAGGGAGGAGAGGGACCTCACCTTTAGAGGAGACGGGGTGGTGTTTTAGTGGGATTTAGGAGGAGAGGGACCTCACCTTTAGAGGAGACGGTGGTTTTAGTGGGATTTAGGGAGGAGAGGGACCTCACCTTTAGAGGAGACGGGTGGTTTTAGTGGGATTTAGGGAGGAGAGGGACCTCACCTTTAGAGGAGACGGGTGGTTTTAGTGGGATTTAGGGAGGAGAGGGACCTCACCTTTAGAGGAGACGGGTGGTTTTAGTGGGATTTAGGGAGGAGAGGGACCTCACCTTTAGAGGAGACGGGTGGTTTTAGTGGGATTTAGGGAGGAGAGGGACCTCACCTTTAGAGGAGACGGGTGGTTTTAGTGGGATTTAGGGAGGAGAGGGACCTCACCTTTAGAGGAGACGGGTGGTTTTAGTGGGATTTAGGGAGGAGAGGGACCTCACCTTTAGAGGAGACGGGTGGTTTTAGTGGGATTTAGGGAGGAGAGGGACCTCACCTTTAGAGGAGACGGGTGGTTTTAGTGGGATTTTAGGGAGGAGAGGGACCTCACCTTTAGAGGAGACGGGTGGTTTTAGTGGGATTTAGGGAGGAGAGGGACCTCACCT
>NC_042961.1:62566778-62574278 GCF_901001165.1 Salmo trutta
CACCCTCATATCTCTCCCTCACCCTCATATCTCTCCCTCGTATCTCTCCCTCGTATATCACCCTCATATCTCACCCTCACCCTCATATCTCTCCCTCACCCTCGTATCTCTCCCTCACCCTCGTATCTCTCCCTCGTATCTCTCCCTCATATCTCTCCCTCACCCTCATATCTCTCCCTCACCCTCATATCTCTCCCTCACCCTCATATCTCTCCCTCGTATCTCTCCCTCGTATATCACCCTCATATCTCACCCTCATATCTCACCCTCATATCTCTCCCTGTGTGTTGTGTTGTGGCAGCAGAGACAGTTAACTGGTGGTATAGGCTATTGACGCAGTCAACACAAACTGGAAAGTACTCTGCATTCTTCTCCAAACACCAACTCATCCAACGTGTGTGTGTGTGTGTGTGTGTGTTCAGTCTAAAGCCTATTAGTTCGCAGATTCGATTTGAATCTGTTCTTTTTCCTGCAGTCTGAACAGCCAAAAAGCACATGGAATCGGATATTTCAAACCACCTTCGGTTTGAAGTCTGATACAAATCTGATTCCTGACTTGTCTGAATGGTCAAATCTGATTTATTTGCCCTCCAGTAGTTTAGCGTTTGTTGTTTGCTGCTACTCTGTTAACAGTTTGACAAGAACATGTGGTAACTAACTAGCATGTTAACTGTTTACAAATGACTGAATGTGCTAGAAAGCTAAATGGCTAGCTAGCTGACTGCTGTTGGCTGGCTAGCTGACTGCTGTGGCTACGTAGCTAGCTAGTTGGGCTGCTGTGGCTACCTACCTAGCTAGTTGGGCTGCTGTGGCTACCTAGCTAGCTAGTTGGGCTGCTGTGGCTACCTAGCTAGCTAGTTGGACTGCTGTGGCTACCTAGCTAGCTAGTTGGACTGCTGTGGCTACCTAGCTAGCTAGTTGGACTGCTGTGGCTACCTAGCTAGCTAGTTGAACTGCTGTGGCTACCTAGCTAGCTAGTTGGACTGCTGTGACTACCTAGCTAGCTAGTTGGACTGCTGTGGCTACCTAGCTAGCTAGTTGGACTGCTGTGGCTACCTAGCTAGCTAGTTGGACTGCTGTGGCTACCTAGCTAGCTAGTTGGACTGCTGTGACTACCTAGCTAGCTAGTTGGACTGCTGTGGCTACCTAGCTAGCTAGTTGACTGCTGTGGCTACCTACCTAGCTAGTTGATTGCTGTGGCTACCTACCTAGCTAGTTGATTGCTGTGGCTACCTACCTAGCTAGTTGACTGCTGTGGCTACCTACCTAGCTAGTTGATTGCTGTGGCTACCTAGCTAGCTAGTTGACTGCTGTGGCTACCTAGCTAGCTAGTTGGACTGCTGTGGCTACCTACCTAGCTAGTTGGACTGCTGTGGCTACCTACCTAGCTAGTTGACTGCTGTGGCTACCTAGCTAGCTAGTTGATTGCTGTGGCTACCTAGCTAGCTAGTTGATTGCTGTGGCTACCTACCTAGCTAGTTGGACTGCTGTGGCTACCTACCTAGCTAGTTGACTGCTGTGGCTACCTAGCTAGCTAGTTGATTGCTGTGGCTACCTAGCTAGCTAGTTGATTGCTGTGGCTACCTAGCTAGCTAGTTGACTGCTGTGGCTACCTAGCTAGCTAGTTGACTGCTGTGGCTACCTAGCTAGCTGACTGCTGTGGCTGGCTACCTACCTAGCTGACTGCTGTGGCTGGCTACCTAGCTAGCTGACTGCTGTGGCTGGCTACCTAGCTAGCTGACTGCTGTGGCTACCTACCTAGCTAGCTGATTGCTGTGGCTACCTACCTAGCTAGCTGATTGCTGTGGCTACCTAGCTAGCTGACTGCTGTGGCTAGCCAAAAGGACTCGTTTTGAAAGTTGGATCATCCAGCAGTCGGCTAGCTAACTACATATACACATACATATAGACACAGCGCATTCAGAAAGTTTTCAGACCGCTTCACTTTTTCCACCTTTTGTTACGTTACAGACTTATTCTAAAATTGATTAAATGTTTTCCTTTATCTACACACAATAACACATAATGACAAAGCAAAAACAGTTTAGACATTTTTGTAAAAGTATTAAAAACAAAAAATCTGAACTACCTTATTTACATAAGTATTCAGACTCTTTACTATGAGATTCTAAATTGAGCTCAGGTGCATCCTGTTTCCATTGATCATCGTTGAGATGTTTCTACAACTTGATTGGAGTCCACCTGTGGTAAATTCAATTGATTGGACATGATTTGGAAAGGCACACACCTGTCTATATAAGGTCCCACAGTTGACAGAGCATGTCAGAGCAAAAACCAAGTCATGAGGTTGAAGGAATTGTCTGTAGAGCTCAGAGACAGGATTGTGTCGAGGCACAGATCTGGGGATGGGTACCAAAACATTTCTGCAGCATTGAAGGTCCCCAAGGACACAGTGGCCTCCATCATTCTTAAATGGAAGAAGTTTGGAACCACTAAGACTCTTCCTAGAGTTGGCCGCCCGGCCAAACTGGAAGCCACTGGCTGCCCGGCCAGATGGAAGCCACTCCTCAGTAAAAACTCTTTGGTCTGAATGCCAAGTGCCATGTCTGAAGGAAACCTGGCACCATCCCTACGGTCTAGTATGGAGGTGGCAGCATCATGCTGTGGGGATGTTTTTCAGCAGCAGGTTCTGGGAGACAGGTCAGGATCAAGGGAAAGATGAACAGAGCAAAGTACAGAGAGATCCTTGATGAAAACCTGCTCCAGAGTGCTCAGGACCTCAGACTGGGGCGAAGGTTCACCTTCCAACAGGACAACGACACTAAGCCCACAGCCAAGACAACGCAGGAGTGGCTTTGGGACAAGTCTCTGAATGTCCTTGAGTGGCCCAGCCAGAGCCCGGACTTGAACCCGATCTAACATCTCTGGAGAGACCTGAAAATAGCTGTGCAGCGACGCTCCCCATCCAACCTGACAGAGCTTGAGAGGATCTGCAGAGAAGAATGGGGGAAACTCCCAAAATACAGGTGTGCCAAGCTTGTAGAGTCATACCCAAGAAGTCTCAACGCTGTAATCGCTGCCAAAGGTGCTTCAACAAAGTACTGAGTAAAGGGTCTGAATACTTATGTAAATGTGATTTTTCAGTTTTTTGCTTTGTCATTATGGGGCATTGAGTCATTATGGGGTATTGAGTCATTATGGGGTATTGAGTCATTATGGGGTATGGAGTCATTATGGGGTATGGAGTCATTATGGGGCATTGAGTCATTATGGGGTATGGAGTCATTATGGGGTATGGAGTCATTATGGGGTATGGAGTCATTATGGGGTATGGAGTCATTATGGGGTATGGTGTCATTATGGGGTATGGTGTCATTATGGGGTATTGAGTCATTGTGGGGTATTGAGTCATTGTGGGGTATTGAGTCATTGTGGGGTATTGAGTCATTATGGGGTATGGAGTCATTATGGGGTATGGAGTCATTATGGGGTATTGAGTCATTATGGGGTATTGAGTCATTGTGGGGTATTGAGTCATTGTGGGGTATGGAGTCATTGTGGGGTATGGAGTCATTGTGGGGTATGGAGTCATTGTGGGGTATTGTGTCATTATGGGGTATTGTGTCATTATGGGGTATGGAGTCATTATGGGGTATTGTGTCATTATGGGGTATGGAGTCATTATGGGGTATTGTGTCATTATGGGGTATGGAGTCATTATGGGGTATGGAGTCATTATGGGGTATTGTGTCATTATGGGGTATTGTGTCATTATGGGGTATGGAGTCATTATGGGGTATTGAGTCATTATGGGGTATTGTGTCATTATGGGGTATGGAGTCATTATGGGGTATGGAGTCATTATGGGGTATGGAGTCATTATGGGGTATGGAGTCATTATGGGGTATGGAGTCATTATGGGGTATGGAGTCATTATGGGGTATGGAGTCATTATGGGGTATTGTGTCATTATGGGGTATGGAGTCATTATGGGGTATGGAGTCATTATGGGGTATGGAGTCATTATGGGGTATGGAGTCATTATGGGGTATGGAGTCATTATGGGGTATGGAGTCATTGTGGGGTATGGAGTCATTGTGGGGTATGGAGTCATTATGGGGTATTGAGTCATTATGGGTTATTGAGTCATTATGGGGTATTGAGTCATTATGGGGTATTGAGTCATTATGGGGTATTGAGTCATTATGGGGTATTGAGTCATTATGGGGTATTGTGTCATTATGGGGTATGGAGTCATTATGGGGTATGGAGTCATTATGGGGTATGGAGTCATTATGGGGTATGGAGTCATTATGGGGTATGGAGTCATTATGGGGTATGGAGTCATTATGGGGTATTGTGTCATTATGGGGTATGGAGTCATTATGGGGTATGGAGTCATTATGGGGTATGGAGTCATTATGGGGTATGGAGTCATTATGGGGTATGGAGTCATTATGGGGTATGGAGTCATTATGGGGTATGGAGTCATTATGGGGTATGGAGTCATTATGGGGTATGGAGTCATTATGGGGTATTGAGTCATTATGGGGTATGGAGTCATTATGGGGTATGGAGTCATTATGGGGTATTGAGTCATTATGGGGTATTGTGTGTAGATTGATGAGGAAAAAAATGATTTCATTCATTTTAGATTAAGGCTGTAAGGGGTCTGAATACTTTCCCAAATGATCTGTACGTGTGTATATATATATATTAGAGAGAGAGAGAGAGAGAGAGAGAGAGAGAGACAGAGAGACAGAGAGACAGAGAGACAGAGAGAGAGAGAGAGGACAGACTTACTTCTTGAACTGTTTGAGGTAAATTGCCACATTCATCCCTCTCTTCCAGTCCAGGATACTGATCTGAGAGAGAGAAAACAGAGGGAGAGAGAAAGAATTTGAAAACAAATCAAATGTTGATAAAGTCCCATATCTACTGGGTGAAATACCACAGTGTGTCGTCACAGCAGCAAGATTTGTGACCTGTTGCCACAAGAAAAGGGCAACCAGTGAAGAACAAACACCATTGTAAATACAACCTTGAAATGTCTTTATTCTTTTGGAACTTTTGTGAGTGTAATGTTTACTGTTCATTTTTTATTGTTTATTTTACTTTTGTTTATTATCTATTACACTTGCTTTGGCAATGTTAACATATGTTTCCCATGGCAATAAAGCCCTTTGAATTGAATTGAGAGAGAACAAAGAGAAACAGGGAGAAAGAGAGAGAGAGAACAGAGAGAAACAACAGAGATAGAGAGAGAACAGAGAAAGAGAGAACAGAGAGAATGAAAACACAAATGCAACACTTCGTTAACTCAGAGCCAAGATGGAAATATATCTGTTTGACATAACATCACACCTCATTGGCCATAAGGGTGTGTGTGTCCTCTTTCCTCCTCACCTCATCTTTGGTCTCTCTGAGGGAGCCTCGGGCCTTCACCCCCCTAGTCACAGAGGTAACCCCAGATGATTGGCAGTCCGTCTGACTAAACAGCTCCTCGATGGTCTGGACGTCTATGTAGTACTGCTGCTGCTGCACAGGAAGCTGTGTCCACAGGTTGGCCCGTCCCTTCACCTGGAGACCGTTCCATAGCTGTTAAGAGGTTAAGGGTTCCCCGCATGCTTCCCAGATGAAACAGTTACGAACAGTTTATGCCTATATTGTTTGTTTTAGACTTCGGTGAGGGGTTTATCGGCTTTTCGGGCACACAACATTCTTTCGAGAGGCAAGCCGAAGTCGGGAGCAGAAGTCTACGCCCCTTCGTCAGTGATTGGTCAACAGTAGGTTTCTGTTATTATTTTTATTACTAATTTTCATGTACATTTTTTATCATTGAGGAAAAACTGCATTAAAAAAACATCCAAATTAATGACAGATTTCTGGAGTTATCTTAGATTCATTCTGACTATTTTGAGGAAGTGTATACTGGCTACGGTGTCTCAAAATGGACAAACAGTACAATTGCTGATTTTTTCCCCCTAGTTTTTCAAGTGAAGGTTTTTAAGGGAGTATGGAGTGGGGGGGTGTTGAAGGTGGTGTGTCTACTGGTGTAAGAACAGAGGGTGACTAACCTGGTCTTCAGGTATGGGTTTCCAGAAGAAGCTCCGGACCCTCCTCTTCTTTCTCCCTCCTACGGGGTCTACCACCCCGGGTGGAGGAGGTGGGGGAGGAGGAGGACCGCAGGGGGGAGGAGGAGGGGGGAGAGGAGGTCCCGTCTTGTTGCCATCAGGGACGGGAATTGTAGAGGCAGGGGGCAGAGACATAACTTCAACCGCATCCACTTTCTGGAAACTCTTTTCTCATTGGCTGGAGTGATTCTGCTCATCACATGCATCCCAGCTGCTGATTGGTCAAAGCAAGGAAAGGGGAGTGAGGTTGAGCGATCAGACTGGATAGTCTGATTGAGGCCTACAGGATGTTTCCACGGTAAACAGCAACGTTCGGATAACTGCTAAAAACCTTCTGCATTTTGTCCAGATTTTTCCCCAAGAAATAAAATAAAAAACACATCAAAATCAATATCTAAGAACAATATTTCAGTACATATATACATATATATATATACACATACATAAACACACATACATACATACACATATACATATATATACACACACACACACACACACACACACACACACACACACATACATATATATATACACACATATACATATAATCTCCTTCAGTGTTTTAGTCTATGACACACCTTTAGTTCTTTCTTTTTGATTTCACAAACAAGGTGTCTGGTATTATCATGAAGGGTTAAATATTTAGTTAGGTTAGGGTTAAACAAGGTGTCTGGTATTATCATGAAGGGTTAAATATTTAGTTAGGTTAGGGTTAAACAAGGTGTCTGGTATTATCATGAAGGGTTAAATATTTAGTTAGGTTAGGGTTAAACAAGGTGTCTGGTATTATCATGAAGGGTTAAATATTTAGTTAGGTTAGGGTTAAACAAGGTGTCTGGTATTATCATGAAGGGTTAAATATTTAGTTAGGTTAGGGTTAAACAAGGTGTCTGGTATTATCATGAAGGGTTAAATATTTAGTTAGGTTAGGGTTAAACAAGGTGTCTGGTATTATCATGAAGGGTTAAATATTTAGTTAGGTTAGGGTTAAACAAGGTGTCTGGTATTATCATGAAGGGTTAAATATTTAGTTAGGTTAGGGTTAAACAAGGTGTCTGGTATTATCATGAAGGGTTAAATATTTAGTTAGGTTAGGGTTAAACAAGGTGTCTGGTATTATCATGAAGGGTTAAATATTTAGTTAGGTTAGGGTTAAACAAGGTGTCTGGTATTATCATGAACGGGGATATTCCAACAGGTCTAGACTACATTAACCTCAATCAGCTCCGGAAACATTTCAAAACACTAGCGCTGCGTTTGAAGACAGAATAAATCTGTGCTGAGAGAGAGAGAGAGGGAGGGAGGGGAGAGAAAGAGAGGGGGGGAGAAAGAGAGGAGAGAAAGAGAGGGGGGAGAAAGAGGGGGGAGAAAGAGGGGGGAGAAAGAGAGAGAGGGGAGAGAG